>NC_077222.1:92392505-92692505 GCF_024763615.1 Phlebotomus papatasi | reverse complement strand
TTCGGCAAATCGGCCGTCATGAAAGCCTTAACCGTTACGGAGATATCATCAGGATCTTGAGTCTCACTCAGTGCCGTCTGTACCACCTGATCGATCAACTGACGCTTGTAAGGATTGGCTTCAGATAGAACCTCAGCCCAGAGTTCAGGATCGCGTCTACGTACGAGATAGCGTGCTTCTGACTTAAACAGAGAATTCTCGTTGCATACAGCAATCAATTCCCTATCGCACTGACCACGTTCATAGGCCACACAAGCCAAATGAGGATCACGCTTCTCGCAGTAGCGTCCAACAACACGACTATCATAGAATTGATTCTCACGAAGAAATCGTTCTGGATTATTATTGGAGTCAATGTAGATCTTAGCCAATGCATTGTGAGTTGCTGGTTCGGTACATCCTTCATGGACACGGGATTCCAACCATGGTAGCAGAAGCTTAAGTCTATTGCGCTTCTCCACCTCTTCAACTAGTTCGTCAGTTGAAAATTGCCCCTTGACCACTAGAATCAGGTTCTTGATGATGTCTTCCGAGCAATCAACATCCAACAACCCACCAACGACAACAGGCAATCTCGATGGATTAACCTTCTGAACATAGATCTCAATGTACTTCTGCAGATTGTTACGATAGAGATACAGAACGAGATCGTGAACAAAGTCAAAACGATCGCAAACGATGATGAGTGGAAGTTGATCCGTTAGCTTAGCTTCCTTCAGGAAATTCTTAACGCGTTCGGGATTGTAGCAATTAGATTCACGGCAAATCCTTTCAACTTCCTTGATCTGGGTGGTTTTGCATGCAGCTTGGATGTACTTGAAGTGAACTTCGGAATCTTGACTGAAGTTGACAATGGAACCCAGGAAGTAGAATAGTCCTTCGTAGCTCTTGAAGCTCTCGAAGAGGTCAATCAATGCTTTTGTTGTTAGTTGTTCGTGATACTTTGTTGCAATTTGTACGCAAATCTGAAGATTTTGACGAATATTTGCCGTTAGCATGGCTTTAAGACACTCCAGGGAATCCTCAACGGACAGAGTACCGAAGAAGCTGAGGAGCCAGTCAGCATTGAGGAGATGAGTATGCACAACTGCACGCTTGATGTCGTAGAGGTCAGTATAGTGCTCAAGGGCACGCTGGAGGAGTCCGGCTTTCTCGCACAGCTGAGCAATGTGAGCTCGATCGTAGTGAGTAAACATAGCGTTACCCAAAATAGCATCAGCAACCTGAGGTGCTGACATGAGGTTCATCTCAAGCAGACGCGTCTGCAAGGGACCTTCATTCGGACGATTATGCTTGAGAGCATCAAGAAGGAAAGCCGTACACTGTTGAACCATGTTCTGTTCCATGAAGATGTCAACGATTTGATTAATATCCGCGAGAGGTTCCTCATCTGCAACCAGCATACCAGCAAATCCAGCTCCTTGTTCCGGATTGGTTCGCATCACCGAACGCAACAAATAGACATAGTCTGGAGTATAGTTGACCTTCTTGGCATAGAGGACGATCTTTTGGAACTGACCCGTTTCGGCAAAGCACTGAATAACCTTGTTGGGGACATTTGCGCGCAAATAGATGGACAGAGCAAGGGTCAAATCGGTGGGTTTGATCAAATCACCCAATTCCTCACTACATTCCAGTTTCTCCTCCTTCAGCCACTTCTCACACAGCTGCTTCCGACCCTGCAGCAAAACCGGACGACACAATTCAAGCGATTCGTACTTGTTCAACTTGCCCTGATCCAACAAAATTCCGAAATATTGCAAAAGTGGAGGCGACGTTGCACCAGCCGGAGTCTGCACTTGCTGAAAACTCTGAATTGTCTGTGGAGTACGCAGAATACCCTTAGGTGCCAAGGCAGCCACCTTTGCTGCCTCAGCATAGTGCCCATTCTGGAAGAGATTGTTAAACTTGTGCACAAACAACTCCTCAGCCCCGGACAGATTGTTCCGTACAGCAATTCTGAGTGCTAAATCCGGATTTTGCAGCGTATTCGTAATATACGGAATAAGGTTGTCCTCTTCGACAGTCACACTCAATACCTGTCCCTTACGATTAACCCCAATAATTCCGCCACTCGCTTCATGCGGCGCAGTCACAAAAATCGTTTCAGCCGAAATGCGATTCATGTAGATACAAGTGGCCGTTTCAATGTCATACAAATGAATATAGCCATATTTTGTGATCAAATAGATGACATCATACTTTTCTGACACCTGCATCGCCACTGGAAAGTCATTTTGGGCTTCTGGCGGAAAGAAGACATCAACAGATTTCTTTGTAAATGCCTGATTGCCCGTTGGTGGTGTTCCCACTTCAATAATATACAACTTTCCACCCTGAATTGTTCGTACGGCAAAACAAAATAGAACCGATGGTTCGGGATTCTTTTCCATTTTGAAGGTGGCAAAGGATGCAGCATGACCCTCAATTGCCTGAGAGCATTTTCTTTCCACCGAATACAACTGCATAGCACCCACAACACGATTCTCTAGTGCAGTAATTCCTATTTGGGCGCACAGAGGGAGGAGAAAAAGAGAGAAACATGTGATGCAATTCAATGTAAATAGACATCATTCAATTTATCTTTTTTTTTTATAAATAGACCATCATCATCAACAACATCGCTCTCACATGGGAGTTTTTTGCACCTCTTTAACCCACCAATTTATTTTTGTAATTTGATTATCTGTAATTGGGAATGATTTTTGTTCTCTTATTCTATTGGGATTGTCAAGACACTACTGATTGGTATTTCTGTACACGATGCAAATATTTATTTTTATTTGTGTATCTGATTTTTGCTGAACAATAAAACGTTTTACTTTCCGAAGAATTATATAGAAACACTTTAAGTACGACTATTCAATACTCCTTGTTAACCATAAGAATTTTATTATTTTTACGGATTTTTCAAATTCAAAGTTTAAATTCTCTCTGAAAAGTGTATTTCTAAATCGATTTGGATAAAATTAGATTTGTTTGAAAGGTCTTGGAATTCTTAACGAGATAGAATCTTTCCAAATCGGATAGGAACAGGTAAAAACTTAATTTGAATGAAACAGGAATTTGTGGCAAAACAATGCAATGTATTCCTGTAAAAAGCGGTCTTGTCGTGTTATAAAAACATGGGATCATAATGACATTAAACAAATTTCGAAACTGCTTTTGAGAGAGAGGGAGAGATCGAGAGAGAGAGAGAGACAAAAAGGGAGAGAGAGGTGACTGGATCTGTGAAACCAATCCATGCCGTAGGGGCTGAGTTATCGAGAAAACAAAATTTTGATGGTTTGTTCTAAAATGACGGAACGGGGAGCATTCAGGTGATGGATCTGATGTCGTCCACCCGATATTTAACCTTCTCCGAAAACCGGTTGTCGATATCTCTCTCTGTTCTCTCTTCAGAAGTGGTTATACGACGAACGGGATGGAGCGGGACATGATGGGACGAAACGGGACAGGGCAGCACGGAACGGGACAGTTCGTGACGGAACAGGACGAGACGAGACGGATCAGAATGGGACAAGATGGAACAGGACGAGACGGAACAAAACGGGAAGACGACGGGACAGGACGAAAGACGGGAAAGACGAAACAAGACGGAACGGGACAGGACGGAACGGGACGGAACGGGACTGAACGGGACAAGACGGGTAAGGACGAGACGAGACGGGACAAGACGAGGGTAGACAGCACAGGACTGGACGGGACAAGACAAGACGGAATGGTACAGGACGTGACGGGATGGGATGAGACGGGACGGGACGAGACGGGACAAGATGGGAAATAACAGGACAGGACTGGACGGGACAGGACGAGACGGGACAGGGCGAGACGGGACAGGACGAGACGGGACAAGACGAGACGGGACAGGACGAGACGGGACAGGACGAGACGGGACAGGACGAGACGGGACAGGACGAGACGGGACAGGACGAGACGGGACAAGACGAGACGGGACAGGACGAGACGGGACAGGATGAAACGGGACAGGATGAGACGGAACAGGACGAGACGGGATAGGACGAGACGGGATAGGACGAGGCGAGACGGGACGGGACAGGTTGTGATGGGACAGGATATGACGGGACGGGACAGGATAGGTCGAGACGGGACAGGAAGGGATGGGACAGGACGAGACAAAACGGGTCAGGATGAGACAAGACGAGACAAGACGAGACAGGACGAGGCGGCACAAAACGGAAGGGACGGCACAGGACTGGACGAGACGGGACGAAACGGGTTAGGAAAGGACGGGGCAGGACAAGACGGGACGTCCACGAAAATTTTTTTTGGGAAAATTTGGGCCTAATCCGACGAGGTCGGAATTCACCTCGTACACCACGCCCTCTGACTTCTAACATTTCATATTTTTCCCATATTATTTTAATAGACAGATAGATGGATTCATTTTGGGGGCAGCAAGTGGCGTCTATCCATACACCATCAGCTCCTCTTCCGGCCCCAGCCTCAGCCAGTCCTTCGCATAAATTCCATTAGACAAGTCGGCTTCAATTTCAGTAGGTCATTCCAGTCTAGCACCACTTTGCCAAGTAGCGCTCGTCTGGTGTTGTAAAGGCTGGGACAGTCACATATAGAATGTAGGACCGTTTCCTCGGCGTTGTTACAACCTCTACACCCAAGACCCACTGTTAAGGTGTTTGCTTATGCCGAAAATAGACACAGGCTGATCCTGGAGAATACTCAGCACGAAAAATTTGGCGGTAAAGGATCAGTCCAAACTATCATACACTGAGAATTTTGAATTAAGGATTAGAGTTTGCAGCGTAAATTTCAATTAAATCTACACACTTTAATTACTGACAGATGCAATATCAATGTATTTTTCGTACAGAAAGGAGCGCTCTGACCTTCCCATTACTCCAATCTAAATGCATTTTAAGATTTTGCGACATTGCGTACAATTATTCTCCATGTTTTTTCACCCAATTGACATTTCGAAAAGCACCCAAAAACACCCAAAATGAAGCTTTTTATTTTCAGCACTGGCGCTGATGTCGTCTAATCCCCGTAATTTCACTAGATCTCACGAATTTAGAAGATTAGCCTGATCCTCCAAATTTTGGGGTGATCCCTGAGTGTATCGACACCGATCCTCATTTTTCGGGCTGATCCCTAAGTCGATGCCTGTGTCTATTTTGGGCTTTAGACAGTGTCCGGTGACGGCTCACCAGGTACTCTGTACTTTTCCTATCGACAAGTGCCATGAACAGTCTGGACACGCGACAGTTGCCTGTAGCCGCCTAGACCGCTTAGTGTTGCGCGAGTAAGTTCTCCTTAATGATGGTTTTCTTAATTTGAGGGGACACTCCCACGGCAGGCTCGGGACCGACGAATTCGGTCTTCGCTCCTGCCACTGCGAGGCGGTCAGCCTCTTCATTACCCGCAATACCACAGTGCCCAGGTACCCAATGTAGACCGATCTCACAGTTAAGTGAGACCGTTTCTAACATTTTCCGACACTCAAGCACTGGCAAAGAGCGAGAGTTGTTTCCTGATATGGAAAGTAAAGCAGCTCTGCTATCAGAGACTATGTTTACTGTCCTGCCAGAAATATCAGACTCAGTCAGGATCTGAACCTCAATTAGGATTGCAGTGGCCTCAGCCTGGAATACAGTAGTATACCGGCCGAGTATTAATGAATTTGGGCTAATTTGAGGAGCTTAGAGCATGAACTGGGTTTTCATTTTGCACGAGCCAAAGCTGCGTATCCATTTTAACGAGGAAGTAGTGGGAATATGAACTTCGCTGGAAAAATTGTCAAAACATTTCAGGGAGCTAGAAATGGGATTGACTATCGTTGTGAGTTTACTGTATGTATTGATGTCACTTCTCTGCCGCATCTCTCCAGAATTAGATGGTAGGCTGAAACAATATCCGTCCGGTACTTTTTATACTCTGTCCAAAAAGATTATTTTG
The DNA here is from genome assembly GCF_024763615.1 of Phlebotomus papatasi. Classification (NCBI taxonomy): domain Eukaryota; kingdom Metazoa; phylum Arthropoda; class Insecta; order Diptera; family Psychodidae; genus Phlebotomus; species Phlebotomus papatasi. The sequence goes on along the minus strand of NC_077222.1, from coordinate 92,686,568 downwards.
CAGAATTTCGATGAATTTTTGCTATAGGTCGGAGGCATTAAAAAAATATGGAAAAATATGAAGTGTTCGAAGCTAGACTGCGTACAACGCCTGAAAACGCCCTCGCCTAATTTGGTTTAAAAAAAAATTGAGTAAAATAGGAAATAATATTTTTTAATTATACTGAAAAAAACTTATATCAAATTGTATAAAATGCATTTTCCAACTAAAAAGTAATATCAGAATTGTATAAAAAATTATTCATTTGTCACTGTTATTTTGTTTATTCAGCAAATTTCTTCCTGAATGTCTTTTCAAGCAAAAAAAAAGCTCATTTCTCCAACCATTAAATCCATGTCAAAATTTAATATCAATCATAAATCACAAGATGATTATGTAATGTACAATAAGAAATGTAATCTTTCTCTTAAGAAAAAGAAAACTACATTGTCCATTTGAGAGTGAAATGTAGCAACAACGGACAATAAGTAACAAGTACAACCAGCTACTTCTTTTCTCTCAAACGCAAAGAGATAGATACACAACATTTACAAATAGATGTTGATTGAATAATGTGCATCGTGGAAGCTTGAGAAATTCTACATCTTTCGCAATATTTCAATTTCAATATTAAATCCCATTTAATGCAATTTTCAGTGTCTTTGTTGAGTCATCCCCGTTCTTTTTTTCTTCTGTGCAATGTATGCACATTTTTATTATTGTGTTCACCTCACAAAAAATAAAATAAATAAATAAAATTGACATACTTACCAACAAGTAGAAGCCACTGCTGCTTGGGATCCGTTCGATAGTTGATAATCTGACAACTATTGAGTGAGGAATGTCTATCGAAGGTCTTCACTGGCGTCGATTCGCCCTCCATGGACCAGTGATAGACGGAATTCTGTGTGACCAGAGCCAGGGTATTGAGGGAGATCCACTTCCAAAATACCACATCTTCTGTCATTGTGTGAGCCTTCATCTTCGACTTCATCTCAATGTTGAAGATTTGCAGAGTTTTTTGTGCTATTGAAAGTTTTTTTTTACCTTTAGTAACTATCTTTTCTAAGGACAAACTAGCCTAAATTTTGATTGTCTGCTGTTAGTATATGAATTCCTGAGTAAAATATATCCGTAGAATTAATAAGTCACGCCCTTTTATGAGTTATAAATAAAAACATTTCAAATTTTGAAGTTTTCATTGATAAAAAAAAACAATCAATATTTTAAGTTTAAATGAAATCTAGAACATCTAACCCTCTAAAAAATAGGCCACGCCCCCAATATGCATTTTCTACCCCACGTCTACCTTGTGATTATAGTTTCAATATTTCTGAAGTACGGCAAATTAAGCTAATTCAAAACCTGCTCCAAATGGAAACTTTTCGCTACTCCAAATGGAAACGTCACTGTTTTCATGATAAATTCAGCACTAAATTACTATATTCATATATTTTCTATACTACAGTTTCATTATTTAGTTAATTTTGCTCCAAATAAAGCGAAAATCCATTCATATTCACAAATTATAATTTGTTAATTTCTCGGAAAAATTAAAAGTGTACCTTTTCACCATCGAATTTTTCATTGATCGACCATGTTTTCCAATAAAAAACACAAAAAGGTGACTGTTGTTTATTCGTTTTGTTTAACATTTATGTCATATTTCTGGCTAATTTTAATTAAATTAATGCTAATCTTTATTGTTAACGGTACGTGAAGTTTTCAAGTGAAATAATTACCTATTTCGTGAACAAAAAGGGTTTTTCTGAAGTGTCTGCAAATGCTTCAATAGGAAACCACGGAAATATGATTATTTTGGAGAGATTTTCTTATTTTTTTTTAGATGGGAAAGGAGAACAGACCATGAATAAGAACAAATCCTGCACTCAAGAGCAACTGAACAAGGTTTTGGTTTGGAAGCCTTTCGTCGCAGTTTCCCTTATACACTGTTTGTCTCCAATTAGAAACATTTCCTTGTCTCCATTTAGACTAATTTGTTTCCAATAGAAGTATTTCATACTCACGTAGTTTTCTTGTATTTAAGAAGTTTTCAAATTATTTCTAAAGAATTTTCAATAAACTGCAACATTCTAGAAGAGTCAAGGAGTAAATTTATGTAATTCTCTTCTGAAAAAATATGAACTTAATGTGTTGAATCTTTTGTCAAAGTTAAAGCGTCTGGAAATGGTTTTGAATTAGGACATTTACCCTATAAGTAAATCATCTTCCGTTACTATCGTTAAATGATGACACTTTAAATAATTCATACAATTTTTTTTTAAATTTTATATTGGTTATTGTTGAGAATATTCCCTGAAAGTCCTACCAATTTTACGGAATATAGAATAAATAAAATAAATTATTTTGATTGTGGATCTTTAAAATATGCGGGCGTTACTTCAAAGGAGGCGTGGCCTAAAAGAAAACTATCTGCTAATTGGAAAGATCTGCCTCCCAACTTTAATAAACCTATTTTACTGCTCGAACTCCACGGATAGGGCATTATATTATAATCCCTCGATTTCCCCCCCCCCCCCAAATTTACACCATCCACCCTCCTCCAGCCCGGAAACCACTTTTCTCAACAAATCTTCACGTTTCAGACGCCTTCTGAGAAATGGCGGCACGCTGTTTCTCCGTCTGTCCGTTTGGCTGTGGTCTGCTCTAGAGGCCAAACGGTAAGAGATAGCGACTTGAGCCTTTCGGGGACCCCCCAAAAGTCAATCCTGGGACCATTAACATGCCCCACATTTCCCGTCCACCCATTCCCTTCCCCTCCAAAACCATGTTTTTTTTTGGGATTGCTCGTAAACACGTGGTGCGATTTTTTTCTCAATTTTGGATACACTGAGAAAAAAACGGGGCTGCGATTAACTTTTTGTCCTCATAGCTTTAACACTTTTTAGGTGTAAAAATATATCAACATTTTTTAATGTTAATTTTACACCTTCTTAAGGGTAAAATTAACATGTAAAAGGGTAACTTTAACCTCTAATACACCTAAAAAGCGTAATATTTACACCGATTTCGGATCAATACTGCAGGGTAAAATTAACATTTCCGGAATGTTATTTTAACTTTTTCGGATTTCCAGTGTACGTTTTAAAGATCATCCAGGCCGACATTTCGTCCTTATACAAATACACCGTTAAATAATTCCTAACACTGATTTTTCAAAGAAAAAAGTTTTAAAGGCTCCAGCGAGCATTTTTCTCAACCAAATGGTATCATGTTCGGGCTTATTAGAAAGGTCTTGGAATTTCCGATAAAACTGAATCGGTTCCAATCTGTAATGAACCGGTTCACAACCGATAACTAATTTTTATTCGAAATTCAATAGTATTGCTCCTGAGGTGTATTTTGGGAAATGTTTTGAGTAATTTATAAAACGGTTCTAAATCCGTAATGAACCGGTTATGAACCGATAAGTAATTTTCGTCCGAAAATCAATTCTATTGCTCTTAAAACTATTTTGGAGGATCTTTTGAGTGATTTATGAATCGGTTTGAATCAGTTTACAACCAGTGAACAATAAATGATACTTAAATACTTTTGAGGCATAGCATCTAGTCCTATGAGTTCGGGCACTTCGCAAAGCCTGGGGCGCTTTTCCGGTTTGCTTTTTCTGGTTCAAAACACACTTTTATTGAAGTATTTTGCATCAAAGAATATCTTACTCTTCGGAATTTCTGTTTCATTGTAGACAAACTTAAAAAAATCTATTTCAATAGGGCAAAAGTCCCTCAGTGGGCGTGGCCTAAAATACGGATAGAGAAAATGTTTTATTCAAACACTGAGAAAAAACGGGGGTGCGATAAAACTTTTTTTCCTCATAACTTTAACACTTTTAGGTGTAAAAATATATCAACATTTTTTAATGTGAATTTTACACCTTTTTAAAGGTAAAAATAACATGAATAAGGGTAACTTTAACCCCTAATACACCTAAAAACCATAATATTTACACCGATTTCGGATCAATACTGCAGAGTAAAATTAACATTTCCGGAATGTTATTTTAACTTTTTCGGATTTCTCTCAGTGAATCATTCATTTCTCCTTGCGATACTGCATTTTCTTAAGGTAAGGCAGTATACATTTTGTGTTTGCCCTATCCCACAATTCGATCCAATTTCGAAGTATAAAGAAGAAAAAAATTTACCTACTTTAATTGAGGACTTTCAATGTATGTAAAAGTCACTATAGAAGCTTTCTTAGCTCTTTTTTTTTTGAAATCACATTACAAATTGTACTTTTATTTTAATAAAAATTGTTTAAAGGGCGTGACTTATTGTTTTTGGGACAGTTAATTTCTGAGACAACCCACAGTTAGATTTGTGGGCGTGGTTTATTTTTTAAAAAGTCATGTAATTCTCTTACAGAAAATTGAAAATGTAAAAACATCAAAATTAGTTAGTTATCACTTTTAAAGTGGGCGTGGCTTAAAATTATAGGTGGGGCTTGTTCTAGAACGTCACATACTCTTAGCAAAAATTCAAAATTTCAAATAAAAATTCCAGTAAGACGAAGAAATCTTGAAAATTGGAAAGAGTCCAACTCACCTTTGAGCGCAATAACCTTGCTGGCTGGATTCATGATAGCCGAATCTGCGCTGATGGGCCTCCGAATGGGATTGGAGGTATCATTCATATCAATAATAACCACCTGATTCGTATCGCTAACTTTTTCACGAACACAGATGAATTTGTCCGATTCCATCGTCAAAGTGCTGAATGAGATGGAATTTGTATTGATTCCAACACTTGCGAGCTGCAAAAAAAGGATTTTCAAATCAGAAAAAAATGTCCTGCCACTCAAAACTTATTTATTATATCGAATTTTCGTTGCTGCAGGAAATATTCCTGTGACCCAGAAATCCTATGCCATCCCTTTGCCGCCCCCCCCCGCCCTTCCTCGCTCGTACGCTTGCACTTGGAAACTTAAATCGATTTTTCGCAGCCGGATGTGACGTCATGAACGTGAATTGCAAGAAAAATTTCTTTTTCTCCTACCCCAACCCAAAAAAAATCAGTATTTACCCAATTGAGAGGCATTGTGACGATATTTTTTCGGGCAGAAAAAAAATAAGAAACAGCAGAGAGAAAATCTTTCAAGCATATTTCCTCAAATGAAGTGAAAGCTTGGATAAGAGTAATTGCTTTTTTTTTCTTTCTTATGTCTCTTTCTCATCCATGATACAAACATTTCATATTTTTGCTACACATTTTTTCCATTTAAACACCAAAACACACGTATAATTGCGTGATGTCTGGGAATCTCATCGAATATGTCGCATTTCGTGGCACAAGGAATGAGTTAGAATTTTTGGGGGAATCTAGCAAAAGAGGTCTTATATTTGGCCAAAAGAGAAGTTATTTTAGGATGTGATTTTGGATGTATTTTGTACACAAACATCCTTCATTTGGATATATTTCTGACAAGTTGGTTTAATTTTAACATCTTCAATTTCCAAGTTATTCATGATTCCCAATAATAAAGGCAGTGTTTCAGGCTTCGCACACACTACGCCTTCAAACTCTTCATATTTTTTTTAGGAAATGTGTGATTTAAGACAAGCTATTAAAATATATTACCATAGATAGGTCAGATTCATTAAAGAAATATGGAAAAAAATATGAAGTGTGTTATGCCAGAGTGTGTGCGAAGTCTGAAAGCCTTCCCTAGTTTATATTATATTTTTATTATATTTAAATATTAAAAATCACTTGGAAAAACCTTGTAGGTAGACCCTACAATTGTATTAAGAGCTTCTATAAATTGATATTTATTTATAATGAGAATTGATAAAACGTTCCAAAATTAACAAAAAGAAATACGAAAAAATCTTTCCTTAATCCTGAGTAAATTTATAAATAAAAATTGATCATGCATTGAGTATTATTTCAATCAAAGGATATAATTGCTGTTTTTAAGTTAAGGATAATTTAACCTACACAGTAAAAAATTGTGTGAGAAATAAAGTTGTGTATTTGAAAAGTTGTGTAAATTCACAAGCAATATGGTTGTAAATTGTAAAATTACTATCATACTGGTGGTACGATACTAACATAATGCTAGTAAAATTATGTATTGTGTAAGGAAATTTGTGTATTGGAAAATTTGTGTGAGAACTCGTCAGTTGGATCAGCAATTGTCGTAACTTTCTCATCGCCCCATCAGCACTTCTTCTAACAACATAAAAATACACACACTATACACCAACTGCTGATGAGGTGATGAAGAAGTTACAATTGCTGATCCAACTGACGAACTGTCAAAATTCCATTGTTTACTATTGCAATTTTTCTAAGATTTCAGATAGATTTTGCATTTTTAACTGCCTAATTGACTTCTGGAATCATTCATTGGATTCTTAAAATGTGCCTCAGTCGTGAAAAATTAGGAATAATTATGTAATAATAACAGAAAACAGAGGAAGCATCATGTAAATTAGAAAAATTGACGATGCAACTCTTGGCCATTTGCTGAAGAGAAGTAAGCAAGTCGGTAGCGCAGGCAGAAAACACGAGACCATCAACGCAAAGATTATGGGTTCAAGTCTCACAGACTCTCTCTTATTTTTTTTCCTTTTTTTATTCTTTTTTTCTTTTTTTTTCTTAGTTTAATACCGAGACATATCACAGATATTACAAATAAACCGAACAAAATTGCTCTACAATCAAAATTATAGACAGGAAGCCATTTTATAAAATTGAAAATACACAACTTTGCCAATACACAACATTTCCAATACACAAAATTTACAACCATACACAGTAAAAAAATTTACAACCACTACGATTGGTAATTTTTGCACGGTAATTTTTGCTGTCAAAGTCAAAGCAGATGACAGGTGACAGCTGTCAAATAAATGCTAACCCTCTGATGTTACAAAATATAAATTCCCATGAAACATTACTTGTTGTACAATAATTCCTTTTGAAGTATCTCTTATTTAATCATACTCTACAACAGATGTGTGCAAGAAACCGTTGAAACCGAATTAACGTCAAATGAAACATGTACGTCAATGGTCAAAACGCTACGACAGTGCCCGTTCTCTAAACCGGATCGGCGTAATCCGGGCGAGTTATCGACGGTTACATTTAAAATAATTTTGAGGTTATGTATTCATGTGTGTTCAGCAATTAAAATAAATTATCCTGTGATGTTTTTAAAAAAAAAATGAAGTATAATAGCATAGAATTCTCTAATTATGTCTTTTTAAGCTTAATTAAAACTTTTATTCTATTTCTACAAAAAAGAAACTTGTATTATATTTTCGAGACGTTAAACAAATTCAAAAAATCCATCCGGATTACGAAGCGGACATCTGTCATTTTGTCTCCCAATTATCCGGATTATAAAGCGGGCACTGTATAACAAACTTATTTTGACGTTAATTCGGTTTCAACGGTTTCTTGCACACCTCTGCTCTACAATAATTTAATACTTTTTAGAGAACATGTTCGAGAATGTCAAAGTCATTATGTTTTTCAGTGAATAAAAGAAACAATGAATATTGAACAATTTTTATATTTCTGGGACAGTAAAAGTTTATTGAGTACTTTCTGTAGAAGAAATATTACATGGGCAATCAATATATTACATGGTTAAAAAATGTATCCTGTTTTTGTCATTTACACTCAACACCATTTACTCCCACGCAGGAATAATAAATAGGATTGTAACTCAATCGTTACCAACTTTTCCTATTGAACTAATTTTTAATTTCCACGCGATCATAAATTGCATTAATTTGTTTTATTATATTAGCAGGTAATTTAAGCATTAGCAAACGATGCAACCAATTTGCTTTTTTGCTTCACGTGTTTGAGGTGTAAAAACAAAACAAACACGCATTTCCATAATATTATGGCTAAGCTAAAATTAGCAATAAAATTTTGAAAATATTTTTAGTCATAAAAACTTCTAAAATAAATAAATTTGCCTTGCTTTCACTGTTACAAAGAATTAAAATTCACGATTTTCCTTTTATCTAAATGGATAAATTTCTGAAAATGATTACTTATATACTCTAACCTCAAAATTTTGTAAGGTGCGTTTGAAATATATTCAATGGTTATGTTTGTCATAACCTCACATAGGTAATTAATTTATAAAACAAATAAGAAAGCTAGACCGATAATTTCAGCATTAATAAAAACTTTACTTTGTAAGTTTCCACTACAAATTATTCAATTTTGACAGCTGTCAAAATTCTGTAACTTTGGTTTCAGAAAACGAAAAATCCGAAATGACATTAAAAAAATTCCCAAATCAACAAAATCTCCAACCCAAAATAAATTATATTACTGAAATCTCAAGTGGAAAATAAATTTAACAAGTAATCTCACTTTCTAACAAATTATCTGCTCTAAATTTCTCCCATATTCTAAAAGCAAGAGATAATAAATTAGACAAAACAACTTGAGACTCTCGGGAGCAAAATTGTGCTGAAATCTCTAAAAAGATTGTTCTGCACTAATTTATTCAAATCCAAACACATACAATTCCGCATCATTTTGCTGAAAATGGAATAAATATCCCATTAGAAAAATTTATATTGCTTAAGCTCACGCACAATGTAAATAATTTTCAATTTTCTTTTATTTACTCAACTGTCCATATTGTATAAAAATCTTCTAAAACCCCGATGATTCAACGAGATTGTATAGATTTTGTGAGTAAGCAGACTTCAGCTCTGTTATGATTAACTTTATAAATCATGATGTCATTTACCCGTCAATCAGATAAGACTCCACTGCAAAAAAATTGTCTGTCCGTAAGAAAGTTTACCCAACTGTTGATTTTTTTTGCTTTTCTATCCAGAAATATCAAGTAATTAAATTGTTCCATTTCTTTAACTTTTTTCCCGATTTTTTTAAAACCAAAAAATCATCATATTGCAGTACAAAATTCCCAGTTTTTTTTTTCTTTTTCTGTAAATAATAAAAATGTTTTGTATCTCTCAAATGAAAATAACTGAACATTGCTGCTGAGAATAGAAGGCTGAACAGAGACGATAAAGACTTTTTTATCTGCCACTGACGCGATTTATTCTCTAATCGCTCGCTTCTTGTGTTTATCACCGCAAATAACTGAATAAATTTTCACTTGAAAGCAGAAATCCATTTTGCAACATCGAATAAGTATTAAATTTCTCATAGGAAAGTCAAATTTGATTTTTTTGTACTGACGTATTGGAGTCCAATTGGGAAATTCTCTTGCAATGATTAACCCCTCGCTATAGCATAATTCTGACGCCAGTGTAATGATAAGTATTCATTGGGTTCATCTTACATCCAAAAATCAATTTATTGGGAGGGTGATCCGTTCATTTGGGAAATTGGAAAAAAGAGAATTCAGTTGGATGAGAAATTGCGGGTGGAAATTAATAGAGCTAGGAACATAGACGGTAAAAGGAAATCGATGGTGACAGAATGTGTGGGTGACAATTTCGTCTAAGTTCACAGCCCACGAAGAAAATTCGAAAATCCACCCACGCAGCTACCCTTCGTACCCTTGAATCGCGAAGCCTTCTAAAGTACAGAACGGTAAGATAAATATTAAAGCAATTTTACAGATTTGAGAAGATAGAGATTTGAGAAGTTCAGGAAACCCCCATAAGTCGACCTTGGAACTATTAACATTCTTCTCGTTTTCCCTCATCCTTCCCCTTCCTATTCAAACCCATATTTTTGATGACTCTTCGAAAACGCGTCGTGCGATATTCTTCATTTTTTAATAAAGTCTTTGAATAACCGATAAAACTAAATCGGTTTTATTATTATCAGTTTCTTTCGGTATACGTCTTTGGAGAAAATTAAGCATTTTTGTTTAAAAAAAAAGACAATCCTCAGACGAACACCGGAAGAAACTGAAGGTAATAACACAACTACGTTAGTTACAGTATACAAAGATGAATCGGTTTCAATCGGTCCTGAACAGGTTCATAACCGATAATTAATTTTTATCCGAAATTCAATTATATTAAGGTCAGATGTGGTAATTTAAATTATATCTAATTTGGAACTTTGAAATTTCCTTACAGTTTTAGATGGGAAAAGGAAAAAAACAACCAAGAAGTACTCTTGAATGTAAAGTTTTGTACTTCTTTGTGGTTTTCCTTTTCTTTTTGAGCTTTTTGATCATCTGAAACAATTAGAAAATCTTAAAATTCCAAAATAGACATGATTCCGAATTACCTCATCTTTCCCTACTCCTAAGGTGTACTTTGGATAATATTTTAAATGATTTATAAATCGGTTCAAATCGGTTGTGAACCGGTAATGAACCGATAAGTAATATTTGTCCGAAAATCAATTTTATTACTCTTAAAACTATTTTAGGGGTCCTTTAAGTGATTTATAAATCGCTTTTAACCGGTTGAAAACCCGGTTAACAGTAAATCATGCGAAAGTACTTTTGAGGTATAGTATAGTAACTGTCACGGGGAAAGCATGGCATGCTGTGGCACCCCGTTTTTGGAAATATTCCTAATAGAACCCTGTAACCTTGACTATTTATGTATTTTTTTTTCTTCAATTTTTAATAATTTAGGAAAAAATCAAAACAGAACTTATTTAAATAAAAAATCTAAATTCTAAAAATTATCATTCCAATCACCTAAACAAAAGTATGAATTTGCTAGTCTTATTAATATTTCGGAAATTTTGCATCCAATTTTTGAATTAAAATTTTTTTTATTTCAAAAATTTAATTTAAAACATTTTAAATAAATTTGAAAAATTTCAAACTGATTTTAGATTTATAACAAAACTGTATTTACTAACATTTTAAAAATTTTATTCACAGTGCCATTTTCCTTATTATAGGTTAGATCTAACATAACCTCAAATTCTGATATATATCTTGCTTGTGAAAGATAAGAATGAAGCATGTTTCATATAAAATTAAAAGTTAAAACGTGTAGTAAAAAAAATAGAACCCCTTGGAAAGTGTTGAAATACAGACTACGTTTCCTAAGCAAAATGTACTCTTGTTTTTAATTAAGGTTAGACTCGACATAACCTCACTTGCTAAAATATCTAAATACATTGAAACATTTACCGTTTTTTCCATTACAGTAAACTCACTCAAATTCGGAAATTTGGAACCGAAGTGTCACCCGAATTTGAGAAATTCAGACATGAAACTATTTGAAATGCGAATTTTTAAACTTATTATATAATATATTCATATTTATTGTAAATACCAAGAAAAATAATGAATAATCACAGCATAACTAAGAAAACCGTGGCAAGTTTGAGCATTATTTGACTTCATTGCACAATCATAGTCAAACATAAAAAATGTCAGTAAACTTTTTTTTTTAATTTAACTGTCATCTGAATTAAAAAGTAACCTAATCTTGACAGAATCAAATTAGCGGGAATCTACTGCAATTTAAGTTCCAAAAATCAGTGAAACTCTACAGTTCCCCTTTGATTGTGAGAGAACATCTTTTTTATGGTCCAGAGTATTTTTACATAAAATTTGAGATATTTTCTTATCTAGGGTAAGTGTACCCAATTCCGGCCAGCTTGAAATTTCGCCCATATTCGGCCACGAACGAGATGTTATGATTAAGACTTTGGAAGAATTCCGAAAGGGAAAAGAACTATGAGAATTAAGGTGGCCGAAATATGCCACCAAAGCTATGTCTACAATTTTTTTTCACTTTTAAATGTATTAGGAATGATTTTAGGGAAAATTTAGACGATAAATGGTATACAAGGTTCCGAGCAACACTCCTTAAAAAGAAGTAACAAAAAATTCAATTTATATTAAAAATATTACATATTGGCATTTGCCTGCAATTATGCCGAAATTTGGTACGGTTACCCTAACCTTTAAAAATATTGAAAAAAATTGATTACGAACTCATATAACCTCACATTGTCAACAATATGTGATTCAGCGTTTGGAATTCATGACACGGGTCTAATTATCTCGTTATATAAAGAACTTATCCTCGAATTTGAGGTTATGTACGACCTAACCTAAAGAAGTAAGTAGAGAAAATGAGAGGTTTTTTAATGTGAAAATTGTTTAATTAATTAGAGTTAAGTCATTTTCACAAGAAAATGCTTTTAATAATTTAGTTGAATACAGTTATTTGAGTTAATTGTGAATAATTGTCGATATTACAACAAAAATATTGGGATGAAATTTTGAGCTGGAAGACTCATATTCCTTTGAGCTGTCCCAAAATTCAGGATAGATTTGAGAAAAACCCTTTTGTACAACACTATTTTGGTTAATAAGGAATGCAAAAGTACGTATTACAAGAAGGGACTCGACCTGCTAATAAGAATAAAATAGAGAAGAAAATATTTTGTCGCATTTCAGAAATTTTTTGCAACCGCAGCGCCGCCAGACGTTTATCAAGTGAGTCATATGTGTCTCTATCTCTCTCTCACAGTTGAATTGCGCGCGATTTAAGAACTTTCCATTTCAAGTGATATTTACATTTAATTTCTTTGTATTTCTGCAAGATTCAAGTAAAAGGGTGTGTAGTGAAGAGCTATCCGTCTTCCGACAAAGATATTAAGAAGACAACTCCTTTCTATTTGACTTGAACCGTAAATAAGCGGGATTAGTATTACCATTATTATTATTATTATTATTAACACAAAATTTCAGATATTACACGACTTTTAACGAGCACAGGTTTGTTTTAGGTTAAGCTACTTACATAACCTCACATAACCTCTTAAGACAACATAGAAATTTAAAGAGGCAATTTTATCCGTAATTATGAGGGCAATGATTAAACCTCAATAACTGCATTATCAAAATTATTGTACTATCGGATCTGTGACGGAAATAACCTTTAATAAAATACGCTTCTTTAATTTTCCTGAATAAGTATAGGGATTTTTCTTTTTTAAAAAATTAATGTATTTTTTAATGTAATGGCCTCTACACACTAGAGTAATTTATGTCCATATTGAAGCATATTCCCTACGATTGTGTATGAAAAATTCTAAAATATAGACATATTTTTATCTAGTCTGTAGGGACCATAAAAGTATTAACGTTTAAAAAATCAAATTTGAATCAATTTGGAGAATTTTCATACTTTTCCGTACGAAATCCAATTCGAAAGCCTCTATCAACATTTCTTGCTGGGATCTGTGTCTGTCTGTCTGGCAATTCAATTTTCCAAATCAATCTTTTGTCAATGAAAATTCAAGATATTTACTTCCCGTCTCTTTCACTTCAAATTCCGGAACATTCTCCTCTCCCCAAAAGCGGAAACCAGCAACATTCCCTGACCATGTGGGCGACAGATTTGTAACCAAAGGCCACATCCCCCTCGTGGAAAATCGAGGGCAGTAGAATGGCCATAATGAAGTTTAGAAGGAAAAAATGGAAATGCTCGAGCAGACAGTGAGTGGGTGATTTTCATTGTTGAGAATTTCCACCACAAACTGCCCTGCGCAAACGCGCCATTTTTTCCCATTCCACCAGGAATCAATTCCCACTGAACTTTTCTTTTTTTGTTATGTCCTGAAGATGTGACCCAAAGCCAGCATCATTGGATACTCCAGGGATTGATTAGCTATTCTTAGAAATTATTTGTCTTTTGTGGTTTTGGGAGATTTTGGGATTTTTTTGTCGCTAGGATGAGGGTTTGTGGGACCACGAGGCTGTTTCAATTGGGAGACAAAGTAAAAGAATGAAGCCGATGACACGGACAAGATGAATTCTTTCAAATGATGATGAGTCACTGTTCTGCACCTTCCAATACAGAGACAAAATTTTGTTCATCTGGAAAATTTTCAGGGAGAAACGCCTCCAAAAGATGGGTTTTTTGGACAGAATCCGCCCCAAATTAGCAGAATTTTGGTAAGGGATTGTCTTCCGGAGAAATTGGTGGAGATTTTGAGTGGAAGAAGGTAGAGACTTTGGGTCAAAGACACCCTCAAAAAAGCCCCTCAATCAATCAATTACCTGCAAGTGCTCTTGGAATCTAATTGGTAAATCCGTCATTTTGTCCTCCTTCGCTTCAGCTGCACACAAAAATCAATGAAAGGGGTCCAACGGAAGATAATAAGCCACAATTTGGTGTCCTTCACCCAACACACAGCCGGATATTCCGGTCACAAGAACACACTTTCCGGACAGCGAGCTGAAAACGCCTTTTTTTCCTCGATGGCAGCGCAATTTCAGCGACCAAACATGGCTGACATCCACTTTGGCAGAGGGAACACTTTTTTTTCACCCACAATTTTCACACTGAACAACGCAATTTCCCACTACGATTTCACCACAAATCAATCACGGGCAGTCACGTGAGTGGCCTGGGAGTGCTTAGTGTGCGGATTTTATGGAATTTTCGGGTCACTGAAGGTGTTTTTCTCAAGTCCCGGGAACTTCAGCACAATTGCAATCGGCTGCCACATACACACTACCCGAATGCAGTGTTGCCAACTTCGATGATAGTTGAGAGGCTCAACCGCTCAACTCCCAAAAATCTCCTAAATTTCAAATGTTTGAATTTGAATACACTCAGCTCTTCGTTATCCGGCACTTCGTAATCCGGGTGACAGCTGCCAAACGCTGCGGCGGTTGATGTACATATTTAAAACGATTTTTTACGAAGCATGCAGTTTGTCCAGAGTCAATTAATGTGTTATTTTAATTTTATCAAAGTTTTTGACACACAATCGTGCTACAAAATGAAATATAAACACACTATAAAGAAAATTCTGTTGTTTTTCGACAGAAAACAAATTCACACAGCAGAAAATATAAAAACCGTTGACCAGATTCAAAAAACCTACATGTCATTTTGCCCCCCAGTCAGCCGGATAACGAAGAGTCGAGATATTTGTTGTGCTTTGATTATTTTTTTAATTGGAAGTAACTTTAGTTCTTTATACAAAGTTTCAGAGTTTGTGAGTCTCCTGTACTTAAAAATTATTTTAACAATTTTATTTTGTATTCTACTGACTTTACAGTAGAGTTCCTCAAATTTGAACGACGGTTGAGTTTAAAATGTAAAATTTGAGGCTATGTGAAGAAAGTTTTGCGTAGAGTGCCATTTTTCTCTGATGTTTCCTCAATATTATGGTATTATATTAACTTCCGCAACAAATTCCATCTATTTCACAATATATTACATTTATATATTCTCTAAAATTGTTCATCTTAATTTAGGAAAAGTGAATTTTACATGAATTCCGTTATGTTTTTGAAAATATTGTTCAAATTTGAGGAGTGAGAAATGTCATCTATACCCCCCAAATGTTAAAATTTGAGGAACTCTACTGTATTTAACATATCTTTGTTGGCACATCCCCATATCTGAGCTCCATAGCTTAAAATCGGCTCACACAAAGAGTGATATATTGTACGCCTAATATCTTTAGGAATACCTCTGTATTTATTCCTTGCTATGGTACATTCACAAAATAAAACATAAATTAATTCACACACAATCTAATTTACTAGAACTTGCACAAGATAGTAGAAGACAGGGAGATATAATAAATATTATATCGGCAATGCTATACCGAGTTTTATCATAATCAGCCTGTGATGTGGGGTTTTCTGCCGTTTTAACCACTGAGACTGTAATGAATGACGGCGGCAGACGCCGCTCGAATCCTCGTTGCCGTGTGGGGCGATATATTGTAAAGGAACTTGAGCGTATTTCAATAAATAAATAAATAAATAAATATTCGACCTAGGAAGGACTACAAAATATGGTACTAAATACTAAACCTATTTCATTCAACTCAATAGCTAATTGCAATAGCCTTCCTATAAAATTAAAAAGGAATTCTGAAGAATACACACTAAAGAAATTAAAAAAAAAACTGTAATTGAACTTATGTAATTCAAATATCACACAAATCTAAACAAAATTAAAACTTATGATGAGTTTTGTCTAGCCTTAAATAGGAACAGTATTGTATCTTTAGCCAAGAAATAAACTTCAAATTGAATTGAATTGAAATACTATCCTAAGGAACTTCCACAAACACTTTTCTCACATTTTTCAGCAGTGAAACAACAAATTTTCGTGAAAAACAATCACAAGAGCAAGAGACTTGGGACTTTATGTTAGCAATCTGTCAAAAATATTTGAAGAAAATAAACACAATGTGGAAACATTTTTCTCCTATAGGCCTCTACACATTTTGGGACCAATTTCCGTCAACAATTGCATTTTTTGACAAAATTTTGACGTTTCCACGTACAGCACTGCAAGCAATTTCCTTCAAAAAAGCGATTTTTGACGAAAATTACTCCCAATGTGTAGAGGCCTTAAAACTTCTTCAAAAATAGGAATTATTCTTTAAAACCTTTTTGAAGTACAGTAGAGTCTCGCTATAGTCCATATTTGGTTTCAAATTTGACACTTGGGTCGCACATAGTCCATGTAATTTTTTAAAATTATCAACGATTTTTAGTATTGAAATTGCTCGACGACTTCCACTTTCTTTGCGATTATGGTACTTGTCTTTGCTCTCTTCATTGTGGATCACAATTATCACAACTACTTAATAAAGTTTGCCTAAAATATTAAAATAATTATGCATGTCGCATACTAAAAAACATAACCTAACTTAAAATCAGTGTTTTGAAATCAACGGTCGATAAATTGTGGACTAGAGCGATGGCCTATTGCGAGACTCTACTGTATTTCTTGATGAAATCAGTTCCAATGTGTAGTGTGTAGACATTTTAGCCTTTAATTCAAACGAGAGTTTCGTTTAAAAATGCTGTTATTGACATTTTTCACGTTAGATTGTTTGTCGCAATTTTTCTGATAAATTTTATAGATAATTTCGATAATTTCTAAAAAAAAATCTAACTCCTAGCTAGATCAAAATTTTCAGACCTATAAATGACCACTCGAATCTCCTAAATCTGGGGAAAATCTCCTAGAGTTGGCAACACTGACCCGAATGGCCGCCCGTCATCGGTTCTTCGATGAGCTAGTGGCGCCCCCATTGAGGTTATGTTAGCTGGGAAAAAAAGGTAAACAACTTTCCCGGAAATGAATTTCCTGGTGATTTTTCGGCAATTATCAATTCTGAGGGGCTTCTGTGGTAGGAAGTTTCACACATCATCCCAGTTGGACAAGCAGAAACTCCCTACGTTCAGTGTCAATAGACAGAGCAAAATCATGAGCAAGTTGATGCATGGAAGGGACAAGGGAAAGCGACATTGGTATGAAAGTCGCATTCCGGGGGGTGCTCATGTTGGAGCAGCGTCTGCTAGGGCTATTAGCAACCCCGAAGGACAGCCCAGGCACGTCCTGAAGCGCGTCACTGTCCTCAATAAGTTGTTTATGAGGAACATTGCTGATATCATGGCAACTGGGGAGCTTTCCCAGGAGATTGTGGGCAAGGGATTGGAGATTTGTCGCGTTAAAATCTCCCCGGATTTCCATCAGGCCTATGTGTACTGGCTGGCGAAGGGAACGGATGAAGATGAGGAGTTGGAGAAGCTTCTAACGAGGATTTCAGGAAAGCTGAAGCACGAACTGTCCCAGTTGAGATTGATGGGGGAAGTTCCTAAGATTACCTTCCTCAAAGATCTGAACTACTCGAAATTTTCAGATGTGGACAGACTACTCTCCAAAGCGGATTTCGGAGAGGACTACGTGCCACTTCACATGGGACAGAAGCATAAGGAAAACATTGTTCTGGACAAGGGCGAGGAAGTTTTCCCTTCAGACTACCTTCCAGAGATGCGCCAGGACGTCTTTGGCCTCAATCACGAAGAGATCATGAAGAAAATCACCAGGACGATTGGCAAAACGCGATCAGCCTGGGAAAAGTACGAATTTGGAGCAGAAACTGAGGAAGATCCTAAAGAATGGCGTCCGGAAAGGGATCTAAATTCCCTGGCAGCTGCAGATTCTCGCCTCGAGGAGAGATTCAACCAGTTCCTGCTCAACACCAGAGGCAAATCTGAAGTTCCAGAGAGAAAAAAGTATCGTCCGGAAATCCATATGATGCCCAAGGAAGAGCCCTGGGAAGAACCCGTAGACAATTCCCTCTTCGAGGAGGATTCTTTGGATGAAAACTACCCAGAAAAGTAATAAAACACTGATTTTTTTGGATCTTTTCCATTTATTTCACGGAAATAAATCTTAAAAGTCTGATGACTGGTCAGGATACAAAAATGCCTTTTGTACATGTCCGGAATCTGATGCCCATGCCACCGTTCTACTCAAACAGCCCGAAGCCCATATCGTCGTCCTCAGACTCGGATTCTTCCTTCTTTTTCTCTTCTGCAAGGAAAAAGATAAAAATGAATTTTCCGGGAAGGGATTTAAAGGCACAAGGAGAGGTTCAAAATGCAATCAGACAGGAAATGGTGAAATCACATGGTTTCATGCGAAAGATGGTGTTAAAATTTTCTCATCATTGAAGGTCCGGGAAGGGTTTCCGGAACTTTCAAAAGAGACTTACCTTTCTTCTCTTCGGCAGCAGCTGCAGGAGCAGTGGCAGCTGGACCAGCAGCAGCAGCAACAGCACCACCTCCTGCGGGCATCGACGAGAGCTTCTCACGTCCTGAAAACCCCAAAAAGCCTCATTAGAATCCCTCCAAGCCCAAAAACACGTGTTTATCTTCTGTTTGGGAGTCAGTTGCAGGATTTTCACACACTTCTTTAAATGTGACGGGACACCTCTATGGGGCCCTTCAGACACAATCACTTTCATCACTCAGAAGTGCCCTTCCTGCTCCCAATCTTCCCATACTCACCCTGCTCAATCAGCTCATTGATGCTCTTGCCATTGAGCTCTGACACGACTTTTTTAACACGCTCAGCGTCTACCTCAACACCCACGGAGCTCAGAATCTTCTCCAGATCCTTGGTGGAGGGATTTTCATTGCCACCCAACACAGCGAGAAGGTATGCGGCCACGTAACGCATTCTGAAACACAAAAATAAAATTGGTCAGACATTTTTTTGAGGTTAGGAAAAGAAATCCAGGAATATTGCAGAAATCCTTGCAAATTCTCTGTGGATTTCTTGTCATCGTGAATTGGGGTGAATTGCTGAAGGGATTTTCAACAGAATATTAGGATAAAACTTACTTTTAAGTCCTTTTTTGACACGAAACGTAAGCAACACACAAGGTTTGTCTGACGATTTCTTTGCGAAAGAATGAGTTGGCGGCGCTGATGGCGTTCGATGCAAGCTTCAATGATTCGGGAATCTTCGGAAAATGTCGATAAGTTTTTGAAAAAGCGAAATGTTTGAAAAATTTTGCTAGAATATTCCTCAGAAGTATTTCACATATTCCTGAAATCATGCTTTTCACATAAAGACGCATATTTAATATAGATTTATTATAAAAATAGAAATAATAATCCTTGAATGCTTCTCCGAGTAAAATCCGATGCTCCCCGACAATTTCTCCACTAGAGGCGCTGTATGCCCAAAATCCAAAATGTCTAAAAATGTAAACAAGTGAATACGTGTTTGCAAAAAAAGTTACTTTTCTTGGTGAAAAAGCCAGCAAAAGGCTTGGGAAAGATGGCAAAGTGTGCTCCAGAACCTAGTTCTCCAGTGACAAAAGTCTGGAAGCCGGAATGTAAGTCAATCGCAGCAATAAGCCATTTGTTCAGATTGGGGAGCTCACTTTCTCTTTCGCATTTGTTTTCTGGGCAGTGTACAAAATCCAACTGGAGGCTCCAACACCAAAGGCCGTGATGCGAAAGCATGACATTGAGGATGGTCCAGAGCAGTATGGGTATGAGTACCATGGGGAGATGGATCACAGGCAATCGGAGGAGATTCTCAGTGATACGCAAGATGGAACCTATTTGGTGCGCAAAAGTCCGGGAGCAGAGGATTTTTTCACACTTTCCGTGCGTTTCAATCGTCGGACGAAGCACTACAAGATCTTCCATAGGTCCAACTATGGGCACTACCTAAAAGAGGACTTTAAGCGCTTCGAGACAATTCACGATCTCGTAGCCGATGGTCTGGTGAATTTCTACATGCAGATCCATGCTGCTCCCATTCTCAAAGAGATGATGGCCCAGACAAAGAATAGCTACCACCAAAGTCCCTATATGACGCTCAATAGGCGAAAATTGAGAGCACTATCGAATGATTTGAGAAAGACAATTCACACGAACAATCTGGCCAATCAACTGGCCCCCAATCCAGCTCCAGCAGCTACCCCGGATGAGGCTGATGTCCTCCCTATTGTATACGAGAAGCACCACGCCTTCAAGATTCACAGCTTTAAAGGGCTCAATTGGTGCGAATTCTGCGCAAACTTCCTCTGGGGATTCACAGCTCAAGGAGTCAAATGCGAAGGTAAGTTTAACTTCTGTTCCTTAATTGCTTGCATTATTTTAATAAAGTGTTTTGGACGTTTTTGTACGGCTTTCTGTACATACAAAAATAACTTAGAATTTTTATTCACCTGGGAGTCATTTTTATTTGAGGAAATTAGGTTAGGTTAGAAAAAGTTAGGTTATGTTTAACCTCAAAATGATTTTGCCTCCATGAATATTTTTTATCAATAATTTAGTTTGAAAGCAAATAACTAAACTAATAATATTTCTGGGTTTTCCGGAAGTAAGAATTTGTTAATAGAATGACTTCTGAACAGGATTACTTTTTTAAATAACATTGCACTTTGAAAATTTGCAATTTTCACTGAAATAGGATTTTTGAGGTTATCTAGGTTATCTTATACATAACCTTAAAATTTATTTAAATACCGTTTCACCTCTTTAAAACGAGAATCTTTTGAATATTTTTAGAGCAAAACATAACCTCGTTAGATAACCGGAGGAAAAATATCGTTTTTAGGTCACCGAGTTCCCCAATCGTCCTTAGAGGGTAAAAAGAAACTTCAGACTGGAAATATTTCTAGAATTTTTAGAAGTAAAACTTTGTCAATTATCTGAGAGAACCGGATTTCTTATAATTTTTTCCTCGAAAATTAGTTTTTTTGAGACGTTTTTAACAAATAAACGAAGTTTTATATAAGTATCTTATTTTTAGAAATACATTTAAAATTGAACCTGAAATTTTGTAATTTTTGCTACTGTATGATTTTTTAGGGTTACGTGTACACTATAACCTAAGATTTCAAAAAAAAAAAACCAAGAAAAAATGCCATTTATAAAATTATTTAAAGATCCAAAAATTTCGCAGTTGCAAATTTGTGATTTCTTTAAAAATTACTTTAAAAAAAATTCTGACGTTTTTCCCTACAAGGATAGGGAAAATTTTCGTTAAAAAGCCATTTTTTAAAGAAATTTTTACTAGGCCTCTATTATTTCGGAGAGAAATTGTTATAAAAATTATGGTTAGGTCAGACTTAACCTCAAATATTTTATTTATATCAATTGATTGTCAAAAATATCTGTTTTTTGTTAATTTGTTTAATTTTTGTTTGTGCTACTAAAACAAATTCTTAATTTTGGTATAGATCAGGTTAATTTGGAATTTCAGGTTATGTTAAGAATAACCTCAAAAAGATTTTGAGTCCATGCAAAATCTTTATTTAGCCTAAATGCAAAAGATTAATTCAGGTCAATCAGATTAGGCTGAAAATGTGTTTAGAATTTCCGGAAATAAAGATTTGTAAATTATGTGAGTTCTGATAAGGTTTCAAACTACAAAATAACAAGAGTATTTGAGCCGCAAAATATAAAGTTTATAAAAAGCCAAATTGTCTTATTTCGTAGAGAAATTATTATGAAAAGTACGGTTAAGTCTGACCTAACCTTAAATTTTTTTAACTACATGACTTGTTTACCAAATATACTTCAAATAAATTATTATTTAATACTGATTTCAATATTCAATCAAACAAGAAAAAAATAAAATAACTTGAATACTTTTTTTTTAGCAAATTGAATTATATTTTTTGGTTTTAAGACTGAGAATTTTTCAGGTTATATTCTTCAAATGTTCCGAATTACAAAATGAAGAGAAAATCGTGCTAAAATGCTCAAAATGTTATAAAAGTCTGTGGAATTTTGAGGTTAGAAAAAATTCAGTTTTAGTTCTATTTATTTTTTTCAGTTTTAGGGTTTTGCATAACATAACCTCTAGATTAGAGTAGATTAGATTGCAGTGGGAGCGCTGCACCCAAGCCACCATTTGGGCCCATTATGTATCCCTAATTAAATTAACCTCTGTTAAGGGAAAGATGGTTCAAGCCAAGCCCCTTTTCCGGACAAAATCTTATTAAATATGGCGATCTTAATCTTGATAGATCCCCATCAGAACACACAGCTTTACAAAAAGAGTATCCCTCTTCTTGGAATCTGTAGAAATTTTAAGGTTAAAAAATAATTAACATTTAGTTCTTTTAGGGTTTTAAGGTTATGGCTAACATAACCTCAAGATTAGAAGACATCAGATTACAGTGAAGGCGCTTTATTACGGGACCTCTATATCCAAACCTAGGTCCATTATGCATCCCTAATTAAATTAACCTCTGTTAAGAACAAGATGGTTCAAAATAGCCCGTTTTCTGGATAAATTCATTTAACAAAGCGGATTTAATTGTGATGTCTATCAGACAGGACCGTTTTACTTAGCAGCACCCGTCTCATATTACAGAAGCTGGGCAGTGACACGCAAATAGAGTGATTGTCCCCTTAAAATCTGTAGAATTTTTAGGTTAAAAAATAATTCATATTAGTTCTGTTTTGCCATTTTAAGGTTATGTCTATCATAACCTCTAGATTGGTTGGTTAGATTACAGTATAAACGCTTCCTTGCGGGACCACTATATCCAGGTCTCCTCTATTTGGATCCATTATACATCCTCAATTAAATTAACCCCTGTTAAGGCCCTCGCAATATTTTTTTTGATGAATTGTGAGGTTAAAAGTAATTCACATTTTGATCTATTTCATTTATTTCTTTTACCTAATTTGCGGATAAAAAGTTCCTTTCAGAGACAGATTGATAATTTTTACCACAAAATAGTTCTTGAAATTTTAAGGTTAAGCCAAAGAATACCTCTAAACCTTAATTGCTAATTTATATAACAAATTTGAAGAAATGAGGCTAAAATTGTAAGGTTTATATTATGAATCAACTGAAAAATGAATAAGATTGAGGTTAGGAAACATAATTCAAGTTTTCTTGAAAGTCAAGTTTCTCAAATCTGAACTCCTCAAATATGAGAGACCGACGATTATAATCAAAATGTAAAATTTGAGGTTATGTAAAGAAAATTTTGCGTGGGTCTGAAATAGAACCATTTTTCTCTGGTACTATTTCAATATTATTATACTAATATTAACTTATTTCACAAATTCCATGTATTTAACAATAAATTATAACGATAATTTAAAATTTAAAATGTAAGGTTAGGATCTGTTTTTTTTCTGTTTTTGTAGTAAAACAGACAAAATTTTAAATATTTATAAATTATTGCATTTGCGAAATTTAATTAACGGAGAATTTCTGAAAATTGATCCATATTAAATTTGAAGGTTATGTTCAGCATAACCTCACATTAAGAAGTCCTTTCCTAACAAAATAAGAGAATAAGGACTGTTGTTGCTTATTTTCACTTAAAATTTTTCACTTCTAATATTTTATTTACTTGCAAATTACTTTTGAATAGCAATTTGTTATTTTAAAATTTATTTAGCATTTTTTTTAAATTATTTCATCATTATATTTCTTGTTATTAATTTTTTACAAATCTAAATCATATTCCTGTTATTTTTAGTTTTTTATAAATTTTAACTTCCATTGATACATTTCTAATTCCACTTGAGATTTTCTAAAACTAATTTTATAAACATATTTAAATAAAAAGTAAATGTTTAATAATTCACTAATTTATAGAAATACTACCTATCTGAAATAATTGTTTTCTTTTCTCAAAAAGTTAAATTTTTATTTAACTTTTCATAACCAAATCGAAAACTTTTCAATGTTAAGTGAAGCTTTGCATTTTGCACTTTGCAAATTCTTCATTGCAATTGACCCAAAAAAAAAGCTCGCTCTAACCCAGCTTTCTGTGTGCAGACTGTGGCTTCATAGCTCACAACAAATGTTCAGAACTCGTTCCGCCGAAATGCGTTCCAGACCTAAAGAGGCTTCGCGGTGTCTTTGGCACCGATCTCACGACGCTCGTCGCTGCCCATCACTGTTCAGTGCCCTTCGTCATCAAGCGCTGTGTGGAGGAAGTGGAGGCCAGGGGGATGCTCCAGGAGGGAATTTACAGGGTTTCGGGGTTTGCAGATGAAGTGGAGGCACTGAAGTTGGCACTGGACAAGGATGGGGACAAAACGGACATGTCTGAGGCTGCCTATAGCAACATCAATGTCATCGCGGGAACATTGAAGCTCTACTTGAGGCTTCTGCCAGTGCCTCTCATTACCTTCCAGGCCTACCCGGCTTTTATGGCAGCCACAAGTGAGTAGAATTTCATTTATTTTGATTTGGGGAATTTTTATTGAATGGGATTTGCAAAAAAAGAGATAAGGATGTTCCTAATGAAATGACAGAACATGGTGCAAATTTTACGCGCAGGTATTTTTTTTATCTGATTATTCAAAGTATTTTTAAAGAGAATCAGAAATAGTAAATCGTGGAAAACTTTAAAAACATAACTATTTTTTTTAATGAAAAATAAAATATTGAAGAAATATTGAGCAACTTGACAAAATTTTTAAATCGTGTCAACTTTCATCCAATTTAAAATATATCTATTTTTTATATTTTTTAAGACTACAGAAAATATAGTAAAAAAAGACGCGAGGAAAATATATTTATAATTTTATTAAAAGCTAGAAATTTTTTTTTGAGTTTATAAAAAAAATTCCTGATCTATTAAGGTTTTTCTTTTACTTCACTTACAATTTGTTTTAAAAATTGGAAAGTAAAAACAATTTAATTGGATTATATTTGAAAAACTCGCTACTTTTGAAGTAAACCATAATTTAACCCTTTAAGGACGATTAGGTCACGGGTGACCCTAAAATGAAATTTTTTCTATGGCCTTCTAAAGTTCTGTTTTGCTCTTAAAAGTCAGAAAAAAGTGATTTTTCTGACCTCTAATTTTTGACCCTCTCGTCGTTAAAGAGTTAAGTGATTCGTTTCGTTTTTTACTGATCGAACTCAAAGAGAGAAATCAGTTTTATATAATCCACTTTCTTCAACTTGTGACACGGCTAGAAGCCAAACGGTATGAGATATCAACTTTTGGTCTTCGACGACCCCCCCCCCCCATGAATCAGCATTATCTAGGACAGTCTTTTTTCCTTCCCCGTCCCGCCTTTCCCCCCAAAACCATATTTTCTGGTTTATTTAGAAAACGGCTCCTACGATTACTTTCATTTTTGAATATGTTTTTTTTTTGGAGGTAGTCAAAATGAATATTTCGTCCTCAGAAACCTGTGTTAGAGAACCATTTCGATATCGAATTTTCGAAGATCAAAGTTTAACCACTTTGGTGGGCGTATTTTTCAACCAATTTGCTTCAATTTTGATTTTTTGAAAGATTTTGAGATTTCAAACCCGACTGCATCGGACTTAATCGGTAATGAATCAGCAATGTACCCGTGAATTATATGCTTTTCTCAAACTTACTGTTTTATTTGGCCGTATGCTTGTTATTCTAAAATGTTGTTTTTGTATTTTGGAATGATTTTTTTTAAGTTTATGAATCAATTAAATCAGTTGTAAACCGGTATGCACACAAAAAGCATGCGGAGAGCTATTTTTCTTGAGTTCGAGCACTCCGCAAAGCTCGGACGCTTTGTTATCTCTTCTTAAATGATAAACAAATCTAAATTCCGCACACAAATTGTTTCGAATTTACAGCAGAACAAATTTTATTATTGCTATAAAATTTTATAGAAAAATAATAGAATTGTGGAAAAACAGAAAAATACCATATACCTCTGAAAATGGAAGATAATTGGATCTGGAGATAATTGTTACGCCGTTTAGATATTTTCTTAATTATTAATTAACAGATATAAAATACACATAAAAATGCTACAAAATTAATTTATAGCACAAAATAAAAACATAACAAAAGGCTAATTAATCTAACACGTTTTTAAATGTTTGAAAAACAAACATTTATATGTCACTAAAATATTATTGATAAATTTGATAATTTGTCATATTAAATTTGTTTCAAAATTTATAGGAAAAAAATACATAGAGACATTACTAAAATTCGCAATTTATTCTAAATAAGTATCACATTCGCCGCTTAAATATTTTACATGCTATTTACTAAAAAAAAAACGAATTTGAAATACACGAAATATATGAACCATAAAAATTATGGCAAATATAATAAACGGCTACTTTAATTAAAAACATCGGTTTCTGGAATAAATTTATTTGAAATAAATTTATTTTGAAGAAGAATGATGGCATTTATCAATTTTAAAGGTTGTCAATCGAAATAATCAATCTGAAATACATAAAAACTTAGATACCATAAAATTTTATAGCAAAACAATAAAGTTATAACGAATCCTATAAACCATTGAGATCTAGAAAGAGAATTTATTCAAAACAAGAATTAGAAAGTATGAATTATTCTAATCTAAAAACATTAAAATACATTACTTAGGATTTTATGGCAAAAAAATAATTATAGCAATATTGAGAAAACCATCGAGCATATCAGTGATTTTGTTTAAGAACGGGGAGAACTAGTATAACGTTCTAACACTAAGGTTTATTAACAAATAAGCCTACATCTATTATTAACAAGGTTTTTTAACAAATAAACCTACAGTGCTGTCTCGCTATATGCACAGTTTGGGTACTTTTTTTGACAGTTCTCTCTCTGAATATGCACAACTTTTTTTGAAATTCCTAACGGTTTTTTCTTTCTTTTAATAAATTATCATTTTTTTATTGTTTTAGAATTTTCCGTGTTATTTCAAATATAATATGAGACAGAAAAAATGAAATTAAGAAAATTAAAAACAAGAAAAATTAGTTATCAAGAAAATAATTTTCTTTATTACTTTGTCAAAATGTAAACATATTGATTTTGAATGCAACTGACACAAAAGCTGTGCATATAGAGAGTGTGCATATAGAGAGACAGCACTGTATTTAAAATATTTAAAAAATTCATGCAATAAAATTTTATAGGAAAGTAATAAAATTACAGCAAAACATGGGAAGCATCTAGTGGAATTCTGATATATTTACTTAAAAGAACATTAGTTTTATTTTGTATTTCTCTCAATAAAATAGAAAATATCTAATATTTGAAGTGCTATAAAAATTATGGCAAAAATATAATTATAGCATCAGTTATAAAAAAAGCAATACAAAAAAATCTTCTCTGACGTTCGTATTTTTTATAAGAATTCAAAACAGCGAAAAAATAATTATAAATAATTTTGCGAGAAATTTTTTGGCAATGTACTGTATATTATTACCCTCTCCGTTATTTATTTAAAAAAAAATAGGCTCAAAATATGTGAATCATCTTCAAATAATTTCTTTGCAATAAAAAAATACAACTTGTAAAACGTGTAAAATAACACATTAATAAGCGCCATAAATTTTTATTGAACTTTCTCTCATTGGCCAATGGAACATCTTGCAATTTCGTTTTTCAAAAAAAAAAATAATAGGCCTCAATAAAAGTGTATTTGTGTTATTTCTCGATCAATTTCAGAGTTCAGAAACTCTCGGGATCAGATCCAGAGCGTCAGAGATGCAATGAAACATTTACCTCCGGCTCATTTTAATTGCCTCAGAGTCATGATTGAACATCTAAACAGGTAAGTTTTTTCTTATTTATTTATTTTTTGGTGGATCAGAGTGTAATTTGAAGGGGATTTGCTGTGATTGTTGCAGAGTTGCCTCCCACCAGAATATCAACAAAATGACGGAATACAATCTAGCGACAGTTTTTGCGCCAACTCTAATCGCAACTCCTCACCATTTAACTGATTTATCACAGGAAATCTTCATGCTCTCCTTCTTGATAACAAACTGCCACAGAATTTTTGCTTCATAGAAGCATTTTATTTTCGTGGTGGAATTTCAGAGATGTTTTCCAGTATTTTCAGGGAGATTTTTTCTTAGCATTTCTATAGCGATTTTTCTAACCACAATCTCTAGTACGAATATTTTTTTTTAAATTAATCACGTAAAATTAGGATGTGATAAAAAAGAAACCTATTTATTGTTAAACAATTTGGTGCAATCCCAAGGACAAAAAAAAAGTCTAGAAGAGATCGCTGGACGATTGCTAAAAATCTCATCTTAAGACGATTTTTCTATTAAAACAAAAAAAAAGAGAAAAAAAGAAATGACCAAGAATATTATTCAGTTTATTTTTCTACTTAGCTAAAGCACGATATAATTTTCTACCCCAAAAAAAAAGAACTTAACCAAGTGCACTGAATGTTATAAATGAGAAAGTAAAAAAAGACTTTGCAATGAATTTTCTGTGTTTTCATTTTTATCTTAAAGCAAGATTAACATTTTGGGAAATGACGCCGCAAAAACTGGTTCAACGGTCGAGAATTGGCTATTACTTCATTGACGATAGCATCATTATTATTTATCGCTCTGTCTGATTGTGCAGGCAGTGATATTTTGGAGACTTCTCAAGCTCTTCTTTTCACCTTGTTTCGCTCAATGTCCGGGTCATTTTGGATCTCTGACATCTAGATCCATAATTTTTGGTCTTCATTGGCTAATTTCAAATGGTCATTAAGAAACAATCTGCATAATTGACCAGAATCCAAAATACATTGCATTGTGTTCTGTTGTTGCTCGAACTCTTCGAGGGAGCAGTGTTGTGTAATCGATCAATTCATGTGGTACTTGTAAATATTGTTACGAACTTACTTTAAGGCATACTCTGCCTAGAGGATGCTGCTCGGTGCTTTTTAGGGGATGAGTGCCGTCTATTAGTGAGTTTTAAAGTTAACCCTATACTTCATGCGAGCAACACATACTCGCAGCGAAGTAAGTCGATTGTGCTCCTATAAATTAAGTTTGAGCCTGAGTTTATTTTCCGCGTTCGAGTAAGCGATAACATTGCTGCCGCTATCTTGTTGCGCAACTGCCCTTCTACTTCGTAACGCGAATTTCCTCCTCTGTGGGCTTTTATGGATGCACAAGATTTCCCGACATTTGCTGTCAAATAGTGAAGTAAATAAAGTGTTGTTGAGCTTAACTCTCTGGCCTTTGGTCTTCCTTCCTGTCGTCGAAATCTCCGGCCAAATCTGTGACTAGGTTCTCATTGTGAGAATAAACCGTCGTGAAGTTGCAATCAACAATAGGGAAATCTGGAAGTCGTCGGGAGAAAACAATCACTCAGGGAAACACATCCACTATCTCCAGAGCCTTCGGCTCGGTCTCCATGTTCTAAGCCTCCATCAGTGGCTGCAGCAAAAAAGAAGGAGCCGTTTTTATTCTTGGAGACCGAGCCGAAAGCTCTGGAGATAGTTGATGTGTTTCTCTGAGTGATTATTTCTTCCCGACGACTTCCCAATTTCCCTAGGTTCTCAAAAATGCATAAGAGAGATGGCAAAGCGTCCCAGCTTTGCGGAATGCTCGGACTCACGAGAAAGAGCTATCCGTGCATTAATTTTTTGCATGCTTTGTAGGTAAATAGGGTAAGTGTACCAAATTTCGGCATAGTTGCATGCAAGCGCTAAATTCTCAAGTTTAAAATGTAATATTTTTAATACAAATTGATTTTTTTATTATTTCTTTTTAAAGAGTGTTGTTTGGAACCTTTTAGACAAATTATCGTCTTTAGTTTCTCCAAAATCATTCTTAATACATTTAAAAATGAATAAAAACGTAGACATAGTTTTGGTGCCCTATTTCGACCACCATCATTCTCATAGTTCCTTGCCCTTCCGGAATTTTTCCAAGTCTCGCGACAGTTTTTGTTATTTTCTGTTTTTTTTTTTTTTTTGAATTGTATAACGTCTAGTTGCAAAAACTAAAAATTCATGGAAATTCGGGGAACAAAAAAGTGGCCGTAATTGCAAGCTGGCTGAAATTTGGTACACTTACTCTACCGCTTTACTACCGATTAAAATGAATAATAAATTTTAAAAAGTCATTCCGAAATAATAAATTGCTTAAGAAAAGTAGTTCTTACAATATTTTAGCACGAGTAACAAGCTCTCGAATAAACAAAAAAAAGTAAATCCGAAAAAGGTAAATCATTTACGGGCACTATACCGACTCATGACCAATTGTGACCGATAAAATCGGGTTAGAAATTTCAAGATCTTTCAAAAAAGTCCAAATTTAAGCAAATGGGTTGAAAAATAGGCCTTCCAAAGTGGTTAAACTCTGATTTTTGAAAATTCTATATCGAAATCAGCGATCCTCCTAAAGATCTATTCCCTACCAAAATCTAATACAAATCAAACTAACATCCACTAATAAGTCTTAGCCATGTGGCTTAACTTCTTTAATATCTTATCAGTCAAGATTTTTTGGATAAATTTTAAATAGAAATGGTTTATTAAGGTCAAATTACCCATTAGATTTTGAAAAATAAATAAAATCGGTTGCTGTTTAAGGGTTTGAGACCCTCGGGAACTGGACTAAACCTTTAGTCTGAAGACGGTTTAACGGTAAGGTATTTTATAACATTAGAAACACTTTTAAGAAGAAATCGGCGTCGCTCCGAGAGATCCCAGCGAGCACCAAATGCTAACCGATTTCAATTCAGCTGAAAATATTTGTATTTTCAGCTAAATTCTGTTAACCATAAACAAAAATTCGCGAGGCAGTGCCATTTCCATATATTTGGTTAACACTTTTTGCTCGGTGACTGCTAACCGGTCACCACATTTTTACTGATAGATTCAGCAAAAATATTCTGAACACGCACCTTTTTTAAGCTAACTGTGCTTGTTGGGACAACTATACTGTCAATTCAAATAACAATCTTGGGAAGAATTTCTTGCTAACACATTAAATAACGCCTAGCTCCATTTCTGGATATTTTTTAGTGTACGCGCAGTATTAAAACGTCTAAAGATGTTTTTTATTGGGGGTTATCCAAGACTCGAAATCTATATCTCTTTCCATTTAAACTCCAGAATGGTGACAAGTTGAAAAAAAGACGATTATATAACTGCTCTCTCTTTCTTTAATTCTACTCTACTGAGTTCGAGCAGTAATATTATTGCGAAGGATGTGAAGGATATAGAATTTTTAGATAATGTATTGTATCTTTACCTTAAGATGTTTATTAATACTTAGCTGGGGAAAATAGGCTAGCAAGCCATCTTCAAGTTGAGCGGTAGGATTTACATCTCGAGAACGCGAAGATCAGATCGAAAGACTTAGAGATATCCTAAAAGCAGCTAAGATGGCGCTACTGAGATAGTGATATCGTCGGTTGCGGCTACCTCTGTCGTATCTGCATTTGTTTTGTATCTGCATTTGGTGCAAGCTACAATACAGACGTCCCCTCTTGCGTTAAATGCTGACACAAAAGAAATGCAGATACGACAGAGGTAGACGCAACCGACGATATCTCAACCAGTAAGTTAGGCTTCACAGAGGGACGGCCTGTCTATCTCTTGATCATCAGGTATGATAATAATTCGGTCAAAAACCTATAGGCAAGCCAGAAATAATGCATAGCTCAGTCCCTTCAGTTCGCATTAAGTGTACTTCAGAAAAATGTGTAGCTCGCATGAATTATATCCTAAGATGTAAATTGTGCGTGATGCATGATCTCTGCTCTTTATATCCAAAACAGTACTAATATCGCACTTCCAAAGT
The DNA here is from genome assembly GCF_024763615.1 of Phlebotomus papatasi. Lineage (NCBI taxonomy): Eukaryota > Metazoa > Arthropoda > Insecta > Diptera > Psychodidae > Phlebotomus > Phlebotomus papatasi. Next base: position 92,654,845 of record NC_077222.1, on the reverse strand, counting down.
AAATCACAAAGTAATAGCATTAATTAAATGGTGTAAGCATTCAGCGAAATCTTAATCCACTTTGTCTGTTACCCCTTTTGTTTCGCAGAAAGCGCCTTCTTAAGTTGCTCTGCCAATAAAGCCACCCACTCTTCTATTGACAAATCAAAAATGTTGTGTCGCCTTTTTTGGGGTTACTATTAATAATAGCGATGATAATACAATTTTTATTTGTATTTGAATGAAAATGAAATTGAAATTTGATGTTTTTTTTGCGTTTTTCCTAATCAGGGGAGGATTTATTTAAGTGTTTCAACTTTTGATCATTTCTACGAAAAAGTAAATCAATTCTTTTTCCAATTTTTCGATAAAATTGCGAATCGATCGAGGGATAAAACGACCAAATACGATCAGAATTTCTCAATGTGATTTGATGAATTTGAGCTTTAAAAATCTTTTTAAAACATTTATTTATGGCTATTTGATTTTATGACAAAAAAAACATCTATCAAACAATATTTCGCCAGAGTTGAAGAAAAACTCGGCTCTGCTTTGTCAGTTGGCGCGCGTCTTGCGATTTTTCATCGATATTTGAAAAGGAAAGAAATATAAAAATTATTCAAATGGGAAAAGATATTGAGGCAGAAAAAACATAAACAAGCCTCTGATGGGTGGTACTTGAGATGTAAAAAACGGAAGAATTCCAACATCGCAAGCTTGACCTTAACCATCCTCCGTATTGTCTGCGCTTAGTTGATGAATTGAAAATCCAATCCTACTCGAAGAATAAATTATTCCTCAAATGTAACAGCAAGATTATGTGGCATAAACACATACTTATGTCTCCTTGATCTTGGCCATATGATCAGGCGTGTGTGAGACAAACCTGGGATGGATTAATTGGCTGGAGACTATAAAATCCGTGACATAATCGCGAGGGGACTCAGTTGAGGTGCTAATTTCAACAATTGCACAACTATTTCCAAGAAGTGTGGATTTTTCTTCTCGCGCTCCTCGTCCAAAGACGGTTTTCTGTGTTATTTGCTCAAAAGTTTGCTTTAAATACTCTTTAAAGAAGTGTTTCTGTGGAATATCACCGAGTACACAGGTGTAATTGCCTAAAGTTATTTCCAACAATGGTGAGTCTCTTTCAGCATCGTTTTCCTTTATGCGAGATAAAAGAGTGCTTTTGTGAACTTTTTTCGTTTATTTTTTTTTGTTTGCGAAAAATACGAATATTGTGTAATATGAATTGGTTTCAAGGTGAAGATCTCCCCCAAATTTGGATATATTTTGAAGCAGATTACGGAGTCAAGAGCTTACGAGGGGCCAATCAAGTGGAAAATTCAGTGCATGTTTGAAAGAAAGTGATCAAATAATGAAAAATCGTTTTCTCTTCAAAGATTTCAAAATATCTCTTATTTTAAAAGGCAAATATTTTGATATTGTGAGTTGCTCGAATTGAGTGATGAAAGATTTCAATTCCAAATTTGGATTGGAACTGGGTTAAATTCGGATTATGAAAGATAACACCTACACTGATCTTTGGATTATTTTAAGTTTCCGCAATGTGTTGATTTTTGATAAACCTATTAATTAACTATCTTTTGCTAAATGGTCGTGAAAATTTACGATAACAAATTTCTTTTTAGCAAAAACTTGATATGTTAATTATTATCGCTCATAAAAAGTTGCAACTTCTAGAATTGGTGGGTTATTAAATTCGACAAGTAAAAAATGATAAATAGGAATAAAAGAGCATTATAAATTTTAAATTTTTAAAAATTTAAATGTGTTTTTTTTTTAATTGAAAACGAAAAATATTATAGTAAGGTGGGGTAACTGGATCGTTTTCCGAAGAGTGCTACTTAAACGCTTGTTTTTGGACTGATGAAATTCTTTTTTACTTCTTCTAAATCCATAGAATTATTCACTGTTTCATTGAGAAATATAATATAAAAAAAATATCAAAAATATTAAAGAAAATTTATAAAATAATGATAATACTGAAATAAGTCAGTTAGTGCATACTAGGTCGCCTTTTCGCTAATTCACTTTTAATTAAACCTTTGGATTTAAAATATACTTTTTTTTCACAAGGAAAAAACAATAAATGTTTTCAATCAGCCAGCTATCATTAGCGAAAATATCACTGCTAGAAAATTTTTAGTGAAGAACCCAGGTAGCACAAGATTGAAATGAGTCGATTACACTCACTTATTTAATTGATAAAAATATTATTTTTGCTTTTTCTCAAACTTGAATAGTTAAAAATAATAGATAAAAATATTATTTTAAGTGGATTAGTCGTAAATGATCCAGATAGCGAAGCGCCCGAATTAGCACACTTGACTATATCCATCCCAGACATGGTTTTTTAAAGTGTTTTATTATCAATTTTACCTTATTTAATGATCAAAAATAGCATGTTTTGCTGAAGAAACTTCTAAAATTACTTGTAAAGTTCCTTTATTTATTTAAAAAATTTATGCTTGAGTTATTGATGTTCAAATGAAACTGATTTGTGAAAAATGTCGCTAAATCAAGCCCTATATCATTAAATCCCTTAAATTTCGAGATAAAAAACCTCAAAGGTTTAACTTAGAAATACTAAATATTAAAGATTTCCAATCCTAAGTGAAAAGCTAATTACGTTTTATTGTTTCCAGTATATTACCTCACAGAGTTTTTTATATTTAAAGATTTGAGAGGTCCTCTCGATCAGCTTTAAAATTAAAGAAAACTTAAAGATTTTAGACAGTTAGGTGTGATTCCTTCTAATCACACCTATTTTTTCAGTCTCTGGTCTTGTACAGTTTTTTTTACATAAGTTTCAAACCTATTGGTCATATGGCTCAACTTCTTTAAACCCAACCCTCATTTGGCTAAACTTTCGAAAACTTTTTGACTCCGAATTGGACATTGTGGGCAAATGAAATATGGATTAGATAAATAAAACAATCATTCAAATTGCATATTATTTAAGATATTGGAACTTCCAGAAGCTGGGCTCAACCTTTAATTTAAAGATTGTTTTGCATTTTAGTTGAAATATATAAATAAATTTGACACTTTAAAATTAAATATCTTTATTAAGGAACACGAATATGGCTTTAAATATCGTTGTAAAATTTAACAGTTTAAGATTTATGTCAAGGGGATTAAGGGGATTAAGGGGTGTATTTTGAATTTTTTAGGTTTTCATGGTTTTGATTTCGGAGATGTCCATAAAGAGGTTTTAAGAGCCTTTAAGAAACTGTGAAATTTCGAAATGTGTTTATAAGATTTGAAGTGAAAGTGTGATCAACTTTTGACTCAAAATTTGTATCTTTACTTTGCTCTCAATTATGAGAAATAATCCTTCACTCATTTGAGTTTTTTTTTGAGCTTTCTGAACCAAGCTTATATTGATTCCTCAATGTACTTGTACTGCTGCCCCTTCCTCGAACACTTCTAAACACGAAGAACGACAAAATAAGGAATGTCCACGAAAAAATCAAAAACAAAGTTAAAAAAACATAAAATTGAAAGTTCAGAAACTATTTTTCTTTTTTCTAACATTATGTAGTCCTGGGAAGAATTTTATCTAGGGCACGACTTAAGGTAAAAATTATAAATTATTCGCATATACGATCTACGATTAAATGGTTTCTGCCGTGTACTTGATGAGATGAATGAAATTGATTTTTAAAGTCTTTTTTTGTATTCTGCGATAAGGATTACTATTTCTAATTTTAAAATTTCTATTTGTTAAAGGGTTTTTTTTAACAAATCTGAACAAGTTTAAACGTTAATTTTAATACTTAATAACCAATTATCTAAATACAGAATCTCATTGTTTCGGAGTTATAGTCTGACTTTACAGATCCCTTTATCTTATAGATTAAAGGATTTTTCCATTTTAAAATGAAACAAAAATTATATTTAAATTGACGAAAATATTTGAAGGACTTAATTTTAAGGAATTATAGTTATTTTATTTTCCTCTTTTAAAGAACTCTTCAATATTACTTTCTTAAACTCTCTAAAGCAGACAGAGCTTAATCAATCAAGCTTTCTGGTCCGGTCAATGCTTAAAATTCTTATAATTTCCAAAAGTTTAATTTAGAAAAAATATGAGTATAACTGTGCTATCAGACTAGGATATTCGAATTGAAATTTTAAATTAAACTGTTCAATAAAATTTCGAGAATTACGTGAAAGCTATCTAACAAAGACATTTGCAAAAATTTACTCAATGCAAATGGTTACTCAAAAGTACACAAAATATTAATATTCTCAAAATACTAATTTCTCAAATTAGTATTTTCCTGGGCCAAGCATTACATTTTAATTAGTGAAAACCTATCAATTCAACTGATTTTCAAAGATTTTTGTTTTATGGACAACGATAAATTGTTGTTCTTTAAAAGATATTGATACACATAATATTAAAAATCGAATAAAGCACTTCTTCAATAAAATAAAAAAGTATCCTCACTCGACCGAGTTCGTCAACTCGACCGGTGGATCAATTTTCGAATGTTTGATGGATAATGTCGTCAATTATAATGATGAATAAGTGACCTATTAATGTTAGATCATACGCAAAATATTATATAGTAAATATAAATAAATCGAATAAATAAATCTACCGGACGAGATGAGGAACCAATCGAGTGAGGGCACTTTATCTTACACGTCTAGTGTTTTTTAGATTCGTGCTCAAAATTATAAAATAATAAACAATATTTTTTAGGCTGTCAATTACGTGCTAAGACTTTCTTTTAAAAGTTTGAGCTTAGATTACAATTCACTTTACGATCTATATTCCGATCGTAGATTTTTTGTAATTTCAAAAACAAAGTTACAAAAGAAAACCGTAAAATACAAAAAAAAAAAACAATTTTTAATAATTTAAAAAGAACATAAGTATCTTATAATCATAAATAATGATTAACCAAAATTAATTAATTAATTAACTTGTGAATATATTGTAAAACAAAATATTTGTAAAAAGTTGCTGGTTAAGGGTTTGTAAAAGTGTTTTCTCCTATTTAGAATAAAAATTAAATTAGTTTTGTTAAATAAGAAATTGTAAAAATTTGGGAAAGGTTTTTTTTCTGATAAATATTGCATAAAAAATTAAATAAGATGAAAAATTATTTTGACAAATTTTTAACAGTGCGGTAAACCTACCTCTATGATAGAATTTCAATTTGAAACTTAGCTAAAATCTCAAACTTAGAATTTCCATCTTGATTAGCCCCTCGAAGACAAACTGACTAGACGTTAACAGCGAAAGTGATTGATCCGGTTTAACTCGTTCATCTTGCAAACAAAAATGATTTGGAATTTGAAGTGTGGAATCTTCATCGTCTCGTCTCCAAATTTGTATTTTTTTTATTTGTAATGTTTTGCAGCAGACGCCTCTTGTGGTCGTGGCCCTGGGGGCATTTCTGATGCTAACACCGGGCTCCGTGCTAGGTAGGCAAACAGTTTATACGGATAGCCATGGCAATTCGTATTACCGATACTATGACCCCTACACCTACAACAACAACCCTTACTACAACTGGCGGCAACAGCGTGTGATAACTCGGGGATCGTACGATCAGGACCTCAATGGTGTGGATCACGATCACAACACACTTATCTTTTATCTATCTCTCAAATACTTAATACACGCACTTTCAGCTGCATCAGAGCACAAGCAAAACACCTCATTTTTCCTTTAAAAAAAAAAAAACAATTCGAATCACTTAGCGCTTTACGCTTCCTGATCCTTGATCCCAGATACCCTCGATCTCTGACATTTTGCTTGCTCTTTTTTCTGTCCTGGAGGACAAGGATGCGCGAGTAGACCCTGCGGGGTTGGAGCCCAGTGCCAAGAGGCAGCTGGAGGTCGCCCAGTGTGTTCATGTCCAGCAGGATACAGCGGAAATCCTCTGACGCAGTGCGTTCGGTTGGGATGCATTGATCATGGAGAGTGTGGATCTCACCAGGTTTGCAGGTCCGGAAGCTGCGTAAATCCCTGCGTTGGGACTTGTGGCACAAATGCCAATTGCGAGGTAAGTCATTGAAAATCCTCCAACGCATTTCTGTGACCTTAGTTCTCAATAGCGCATTCCAGCATTGTTGACTCATTTGCGTAAACAATGCGTGAAGTGTAATCAATTATTTTGCAATCTTGTTTACGACATTTAGTCAAAAATCTACAGGTTTTACACGTCTCATTAAGCTGAGAATCAATTTGAAATTAAGAGTTTTTTCTTTTTGAATATTTTGTATTTGTAATTTTTTTTTTTAACAATTTCTTCGTGATTTATATGTGCGTAGCATACCCACCCGACGTCTTCATTTTTCCAACAAAGGCTTTCTTTTAAAGTAAAATTGTGGAGAAATTTCTTTTACTCTTCATTTCCGATTTTATGACAAAAATATCCTTAAAAAAGTATTCTCTGACTTTGTAAAAGAAGAAAATGTTAAAAAAAAAATCTAAATAAAATTTTAAACAAAAGGAAACGAGAAGGAAAGTTACTAACAAGAGTCTAAAATAATAAATTACAAGATGGAAAATATATTTTGCCTAAAACTTACTTTTATGATATTATTTATATTATTTTGATAATATTTATTTATTTTTTTATTAATAAATCAATTTTTTTTAATTACTGTTAAATCTGTAATAGTTTTCGATGGTTTCGAAGGTTTCGAAGTTTAGAGTTTAGAAATCTTTTATGAAAAATCTTTTTGACAGCTCTATAACTGCTAAAATCGTTCAGAAAATATTGAAAATATTATAAACGCAATTTTAATTAGGTAAATTAAATTTATTGAATAAGAAACTTTAGAAGAAAAGTAAAAAAAAACTTATGAAATAAAAATCAAAAGAATTTCTTTTTTGGGATGTAAGGATGGTGCGACAGTATTATAAAAGTTTAGGATGATATAGTCAAGTTCCTCAAATTCGCACGTCATTTAAAAAAATGAACGTCATTATATGAGACTATACACTTTTAATTAGCAAAAAACCACTTAGAGATTTCTATACAGTTACTTCAGATAGTTACAGTACTTTTTTCATCGTTTGCTTGCTTCTTGAATGTTTTCTTTTGGCTTTTTCAGCCCATTATTATTGATTTTCTAATAGTATTCGGACCTGTTAAGGTCACTGACTACCATGAATTCTCAAGTGTCAGTATTTTCTTACAAATCTTCGTTATGATGTACTTCATTTTCATTTTATGAAATTATTTCCAGTAAATAACAAAAGAAAAATAGTTACATTTTTGAATTTGAGAAACTTGACTTTTCTTCGCATAACCTCTAAAAAAAAAATTTTAATTAAAGTATCGTCGTTCGAATTTAATCAGCTTGACTGTAATAATTAATGGTACCGAATTATGAAAGCTGAGCATTTCTTTAAGCCCTCGGTGGAACGTACGACATAAAAATCAAAATTTAGATTCTTTTTGATTTTCTCCATCTTATCATTCTACAACGCTTCCTGGATTATTGTCCTCTTCACCAAGCACAACAATCCTAGTACCACTATCCCCGAAATGACCGAAATCTTTGTAGAAGAATGAAACGGAAAAATTCAAGAAGAGTCTAGGTTTTCTATCCAGTGCCAGATGCGTCCAATAAGACCGAATTTGTTCCAAATTCAAAAAAAAGGACTTTATCTTAAATATCAAAATATTTAGAAAAATCCAAAGATAATTATTTTTTCAAATTGTTTAAAAGAAATCTATTTGAGGGTTGCGACTAAACTATTATAGAAAGAAGATCGACTGGTTTAATTTCAAACTTACCTAAACATCCAGCCCGAAGTTTCATAAGAAAAATTATATGACTATTTTTTGTTGTGTATTTAATTTGGCAATTGTTTGTTTTAATCCAATTTTTTTGTTATAAGCACCAATCAATTCTTACAAATATTTTCTCTTTTTATTTGCTTCGTTCGAAGATTGATCTCAAAAGTCACAGAGAAGACGTTTGTTTTCTACTTCTCGTTTTGTTCGCATGGTGTCCAAAGAACTTCCTGTTCGAATTTAAAAAACGGCTTGCTGATAACGCCATTCTGAGCGCTCACGGCAGCAGTTTCTCCAAAATAAAATGCCTTCGAAGATCGGTTTCGAATGCAAAAAAAAAACATTTCTACTACTCGTTTTCGGTCGCGTGGTGGCTGAAGTATTTCCTGTTCGAATTTCGAACTTGAGTGCCAAGATTAAGTAAATCAAAGCAACGAAGCTCATAATATTCCTGATCCCCATTGCAAAATCCTTTCATAATCGCTGACGAAGTCTTTTGGCAGTTGGCAGCTATTTAGTTAGAAATTAATTTTGAATTCTTCGAACATGAATAACATTTTACGTGAGTAAAGGAAAGTGTATGCACAGACAAGTAGAGTTTGACTTTTCTATGAAAAGGTAAATGGAAGTCTATTTGCACAAAATGTCGTTGATTTTCGAAATAAACGCATTTTCGAATTTTTAAACAAAAAATTTCGAACAAGGCGTGAAATATTTATGAAAGATCACACTCATAAGCTGGCAAAAGTTATTTAATGATTGTGAAGGGATTTCATGATGGGGGCAGGAATAGATAACGTCGTTGTTTTGTGTTTTTTTTCCTTCTGACAACAAAGTGAAGGTCGACGAGGTCGACACATTTCGACGTTTGAGTACTTCGAAATTCGAACATCAAGTACTTAAACCATCTCTCGGAATTATCAAGAATGTCCCTTTTTGGCTTTTAGAATACAGTAAACTCTCGCTAATTCGGTTCTTTTAAGATTGGGCTACTTTTTAATTCGGCTAAGTTAAGTTTGTTGACATTTTTCAAGTCTGATTATGATTATCAAATGAAGCAAATATTCTCAAATTTGACATGGTTTGTCGTAGCTACGATGCGATTTTGCATTATTAATGGAATTTCATGAGATTTCCAATAAATATGATTACATACACTTAATATGAGTATGCAGATGAACAAAAGATCGTTACATTTTAAAAACAGTTTGGCGCCCGAATTTCTCTCTAATTCGGGTGACATTTCGATTCCAAATGCCCGAATTTGAGCGAGTCTACTGTAAATCTTCGCATTTTTCTAGCTTTACTTGTAAATGGTAAGAGTTTATCTTTTAGCGGGGACACTATTGCAGAATAAAATTCCTGTTATGAGCACATTGAAAATGAATATTCAAATTGCAGAGCCATTGTTTGTAACTTATTTATTCAAAATAAGCGAACTATAAATTGTGTTTCTAAAACCAAATTGTTTGTTCACAATGAGAACGCAAATCAAACTTGTTCTCTGAAACTAAGAGAGCATTATCAATCGATTTTATACATCCCACAAAATGATAATTTGTAATCAATACGCACATCTGTAGAGAATGTACCCACCTCTGCGGACACCTTCACCGTCTTACAAAACCAATTAAAATCTTAATGAAATTTTCTCGCTCTAAATCGCCTTTTTTGGGCAATGAAACACCAGAAATCAATGCCTTCCTCTTCCAGGTTCGCAACCATGTGCCCGTCTGCAGCTGTCCAGCTGGCTACAAGGGCGATCCCTTCAGCTACTGTCGCCAGATGGATCCAGGTGAGTTACACCTGAATTCTAGTGCCCCTAATTGGCATCTCTCTCAGAGCCACTCCCGAGCCCACACACTCCTGTCCAAAGTGAGATGTTAATTGCAACCAGCAAACAATTGCGCTCGGCTCAATTACAATGCAATTAGTTTTCTAATCAATCCAGAGAGCATCGGAGACGCATAAAGTGCCTCGCGATGGCCCACATTTTCACCTTGATTTCTGTGTCATTTTTCTCTTGAATCTCCGTGAGAATCAAGAGCCTCCAAATGACAAAATTATGAGTTGTTTGTGGAAGAGAATGAGCATAGATTTTTTTTGTGGGCGGATTGGGTATTGAATAGGTTGAATGGACAAATAAGGCTTCCTTGATTTTCTCTTTCAGCCGAACTCTGCCATCCTTCTCCCTGTGGAGTCAACACGAAGTGTGATGTTATTGGAGGAACTCCCACTTGCACCTGCCTTCCAGGATTCTTTGTAAGTTATTGCTTAATTATTTTTTTTTTAATAGTGGACGGGATGCAAAAATTAGCATGAAAAAATCAATGAGAAAAAGTTTTATCTGGGATAAAAGTTTTATTTAATTTCTTTAAAGAATTTAGTTTGCGAAATATTTGTGAGAAATCCAAGAGGTAACTCATTCCCATTTTTTCTGACAAGGGTTTCTTGGTTTCTCGGGTTTCGTGATGCAGAAATTGGGTTTCACGGGTTTGGCGATGCAATTCTTGGGTTTCTAGGGTTTCGCGATGCAATTTTTGGGTTTCTAAGGTTTCGCGATGCAGAAACTGGGTTTCACGGGTTTAGAGATGCAATTCTTGGGTTTCTTGGGTTTCTCGGGTTTAGAGATGCAGAAAGTGGGTTTCTCGGTATTCGGGAAGCGTTTCTCGGACAATTGACAAGGGTTTCTCAATATGAGTTACCCTTGGAGAAATCTTTAATAATTTCTAAATTTAGATTACAAATGATCGTATAAAATTTAAATTTGCCGCGTTCTCAAAATTTGCAGTATTGATATTTATTTAAAAAAAAAGAAATTAGATTAGAATGATACTTATAAAATCCTTCAGCATTATTACTGACGCAAGTTTCTTTAATCTACATTATCTTATTTAAAAAAATGGGTCAATTGGTCAATTCAATTTTTTAAGGTTATCTTAAACCTAACCTTACAAAGTTTTTGCTTTGTTTTGCACGGAAAATTCTTTTACCGTGTCGTATAAATAAATTCTTCTTGTTCACTAATTTAGTCAGTTAAAAAAAAACAAACCTCAAAGTTCATTAATTTCAAAAATTATCGAATTTTAACCTATTCGAGTTATACACTTTATAAATATTTCTAGGTGTGTTCTATTATAGACTTACGACTTTTTCTTAAAGAAATTCTAGAATGACCTTTTCATCAAATAAGAAAATCAGACTTATTATCAAAAATAAAAATGCAATTGAACAGTTCCGATAAATTTTTGAGGTTAAAATTTACCAGATTTAGAAGAATAGCAAACAATAAAATAAAACTCTAAAGGGCATTTAAATTTAAACCCCCTCCATAAAGTTGTTAAATAGATAACAACTTTCGCGCTGAATTTTGCTTCCTCATTTATGCTTTGACTTTGAGGTTAAGTCTAACATAACCTCACATTCCTGAATAATTTCTTGGTGAAATGCATGATAACTGAAGATATCTGAATAATATCTAAAATTTTTGACCAGAATTTGTGTTAAAAAGTCGTAAAATCATGAATTATGATTTTTAAAAATTATTATATCAAAGGTGACATTGAAGATTCGGAGCTTAATAACCTCAATTTTGAAACAGATTGTTATCAAGAATATATATATTTTTAAAATTCTTGAGTCAAGAAACCATGAAAATTACCTTGGATATTTTAAATTTTGAAAAAGGATATACCTTAAAATTTAGGTTTTCAAAATTTCATTTTTTTGTAATAGTGAAAATTTCATTATTGTAATGTTGTTGTTCGTATCAAATTCGTATCAGGTCAATGTAATGTTTTTTTTTCATCCTGAAGTTTGGTGTAGTGCCCAAAGATGAAAGGTTAAATCTAACTTTGAGGGTTAATTCCAACATAACCTCACATTCCTGAATAAATTATTGGCTAAACATATTATAACTGCAAGGATCAGCTCAATAATTGAAATTTGTACTAAAATTTGTCACAAAGTCGCGAAATCATGCAACGCAATTTTTGAAAGTCATGTTTCAAAGATGACGTCAATCCTGAAAGCAAGACTATTGCTCTAGACACACTTACGACTTAAGCCGAGAGACGACTTATTGGAAAGTGATGGAATTGTAGTTTACCTATTATTTGTAATATAATTACTCTAAACCGTCTCTCGGCTGATCCTCAGGTCTGTCAAGGCCCTTAGACTAAACAATATTTAATTTCTTTTGTATTCATGAATAAAAAAAACAATTGTTTCGGCTCCAAACAGCTGAAATGCCGAAGCTAGAGGAAGAGAATAATCCGAATCCCGTCAGATTATTCCCTTGCTCTGGTGAGAACTTCCTGGGGAATTCTTCCACTGTTTGGACTGACTCTCGGCTGTTTTCACGGCCTCTAGTAACGGCTCTTTCGAGCCACCGGGCTTAAGGCAGTAATGTCCCCTTGTGTAGGCTACCCCCGGGGGTGCCTCGAGAGAGTTTTAACCAAGGTTAGAAATAAATTTCCAACCTTGCAGTCCGGCAAATGAATGCCTCTAGGGAAAAATTCCTCCAGAAATATTCTCAAAGCCTGCCCTAGGTCTTAAGGCTTCTTGAAGAGAAGCCGCTGTTTCCTGGCAGTAGGGAGCCAATTGGCCGCTGGTAATCCTTAGGCAATAGGATGCCGCTGGTCTTGGGCCAAAAGGGAGATGCGATTTCTCTGGAACAAGCACTCTCGTGCTGCTAGAAGTGAAACTCAGGAATCTCTATCGCAATCTGATTTATTTAACAAAAATTAACCCTATTTATACAAAATCATTTTTACCCCACTTAATTACTAAGGTGAACTTCGTGAACCCATAATGCGTCATTGCAAAATTGCACATTCTTTATTTTGCTGACGAAAAAATGCTGATCAAGAAGTGAATGAACGGGTGTCATTAGCACTAAGCATAATTACCTACTTTCAATAAGAATTTGGCAATTTTCAATCTCTAATATCATAGAAACTACTTGTTAGAATGGTAGCAAATTGATATCAGATAAAGTTAAGGATATAGAAAATAGGATGGTAAAAGTTTAGGATCGTTTAGCATCCTAGTTTCTTCAATATTTGCCGTTAAAGTGAGGCTTGTTTTGTATACTTCGTAAAATGACTCGATTTAGCCAAAACTAAAATCTGTATATTAGTTAAACTATTCGTCTCTAATTGAAATGACGGAACATTCCTAGTAGTAAAAGTATCTAAAAATAGTGTAGTAGTCCTTAAATCCTTTAAGGATAAGTCATTGACTTAAAACGTAGGGGTAACGAAAACCCTTGTAAAGTCTTGGTGAAACCAAAACTTTCCAACTTTTGTGTTGAATTATTCGTATCCTTTTTAGGATGTGAGTACTTATGATGAATATCCTGGCGATTTAACTATGCAAAAGTAGTTCGATATGAATTAAAACCCATTATTATCCCTCAAAGATTAAGAAATCCTAATTTGAAAATAATTTGTATAAGGTGCATGTTCATCTTGAACAACCATGAAAACTTTATTCTTACTTGCAATTTATGAAGAGGCTGCCTTAAAATGTAGGTTTTCAAAACATTTTTTTTAAATAGTGAAAATTTAGGTTAGGTCTTACCTAACCTAGTAATAGACTACCTAAAGATTTTAATATTTTGAATATTTAAAAAAATTATGGTGCTGAATGTACCTGTAAAAATAGTAAATTGTGGAATCACCTTCTGGCACCGTAAAATATCCCATTTCAGGAGCTCCCATTTCAATTGGTACCGGTGGTGCTTTGCTTCACTGGATCCGACTATTCAAGCACTTTGTCCCTTACGGGTAGTCTTTGTGAGAGTCCGATCATTCTATCGATAACCGTGTTAGGGTATAGAAGTGTAAATTGGAGAGGTAGAGAGCGTGACATAGCCTACTCGGATAGTAGGCTATAAAGTCGCCTACCTGTCAGGTTCATGAACGCCCAGTGTTTTTAATAATAAATTAATTATGGTCACGACAAAATGTACGAAATATATTTCATCTGAACAACTTTGAAGGTTTCGCAGGTTTCGTAAAATCCAAAGAAAATCAGAAGGTCTTGCGGAACCTGAAAAATGTTTTGCAAAACTTGAACTCGATAACAAATTTTGAAAAGAAACCCGTAAATCTCGAGTAAATTGAGAAATATTTCATGAAATGAGAACAAAAAGACAGAAAAACGTTCTAAAGGGACTTCGAAATAAAAACTAAAAAAATTTAACATTAGAAACCTGCTAATTTTGGAAACAAAAACATGTTTCGAGAAACTTGAGAAATCTTCCAAGGTTTCTCGAAACTTGAAAAGCTACTAAAGGCTAGAACAACTCTCATAAACCTTGTAAAAATTTTGCAAAATCCAGGAAACCTTCGAAAAGTATCCCAAAACTCAAGAAACAAGAATCCCTTGTCAGTTAGATGTTAGAATGAGCCACCTTTTGATGAATTCTCAAAAAATAAAGACCAAATACGAATTCTGATCACGTCGGCATTTAATCAAAGCGCTAAAAGTGAAAGTGTCTCTTCCAGGGTAATCCATTGACCGGCTGTCGCCATGAATGTGAACAAGACGGCCACTGCTCAAACACTGAATACTGTTCGGACTTCAAGTGCGTCTCGGCTTGCAAACAGTGCGGCCAGGGAGCCTCTTGCTCACGTTCTACCAACCACAGAGCTGTCTGCGAGTGTCCCAAGGGCTATATCGGCAGCCCCTACACTGAATGCCGCCCAGAATGCCTCGGTGACAGGGACTGTCCCCAGGGCAGACCAGCCTGCATCTACGGCATTTGCAAGAACCCCTGCGAAGGAGCCTGTGGTGTCAATGCTGATTGCAATCTCCGTGGATTGACTCCAATCTGCAGCTGCCCGAGAGACATGACTGGAGATCCTTTCGTATCCTGCAGACCTTTCACCAAGGAAGATCTCTGTATTCCCAATCCATGTGGTCAGAATGCTCAGTGCACTCCAGGGTACGACAATACCAACAGGGAAAGGCCAGTTTGCACCTGCCTTCCAGGATACACTGGAAATGCTCTCACATACTGCACAAGGGTAAGCTCAAAACCTATTTGAATGTTTATCCTTTAAATTTGCAGTTTAATTTTGGTATATACTAGAGAAGTTTAAAAATTTATAGTATTTTTTCCAGTGTATGAAAATATCATGAAATTTTGAAAAATTTAGAATTAATGAAAAGGAATTTTCGTAACATGATACTTTAATTATTTCGTATTCTTTTTTGAAATTTTGAATGAATTAAAAATTTTGAATAAATATAAAAGAAATAGTTAAATAAAGCTATTTTCTAGTTTGCGAATGCATTTCAGAAAACTACATTTTAAAATTTCGAAAACTTTTAAGAAATTTGGAAACTTAAATACGTTTTTCATTAATTTATGAAATTTTCCGAAATTTTGAATAAATAGAATTAAAAAAAAACCTTAATCGCGTTCATGGTTTGTAAAAGAATTTCTGGAAACTAATTTCAAAATTTCAGAAACTTTTAAAATTTTAGAAAGCTTAATAGAGTTTTCATTAACTTCCATGATTTTTTTTTTTGAAATTTTGAATGAATGAAGAGGAAATACGGAAAATACTTAAATTACGTTCTTTTCTAGTTTGTAAATTAATTTCAGAAAACTTTATTTAAAAATTTCGGTAGCTTCCAAGATATTTTGGAAATTTTAATACATTTTTTCGTAAAGTTCTATTAAATTTTTTACCATTTTGAATAAATAAAAAGGATATTCTTAAACTACGTTCTGTTTTGGTTTGATAATGAATTTCAGAAAATAACGCTTGAAAATTTTAGAAACCTCCAAGAAATTTTGGAAATTTCATTATATTTTTCATGAACTTACATGTAATTTTCTGAAATTTTGAATTAATAAAAACGACATACTTCAACTTCTCTGGTTTGTTAATAAAGTACAGAAAAATTAATTTCAAAATTTCGGACATTCCAAGAAATTTTGGAAACTTTAATGCATATTTCACGAACTTCCATGAAATTTTCTGAAATTTTGAATGAATAAAAGGAAAATAACTAAATTACGTTCTTTTTTTGGTTTGTAAATTAATTTCAGAAAACTTCAGTTCAAAACTTCAGACATTTTTAAGAGATTGTGGGAACCTCAAAGCATTTTTCATGAAATTCCATGAAATTTTCTGAAATTTTGAAGAATTAAAAAGGAAATACGTAGATTACTTTCTTATTTGGATTGCAAACGAATTTTAAAAATTTGCATTTCAAAATTTCGGATATTCCAAGAAGTTTTGGACACCTTAGTACATGTTTAGTGAACTTCTGAAACTTTGGAAATTTCCAAGCAATTTTGAAAATCTCAATGCAATTTTCTTGAACTGTAATGAAATTTCCTGAAAAGTTGAGCAAATATAAAAGAAATACCTGTATCACGTTCTTTTTTCATTTAAAAATTAAACTTTTTTAAAGAAAACTTCTACAATTAATTAACTTTAATTAATAATTAATGTTTTTTGCACATTAGCTCTCAATGTTTCAGAAACTTTTGAAATTTTACAAAATATAATATTTTAAGTCTTCAAATTTAGTTAATAAAAGCTTTTTAACTTAGGTTTCAATATTTCAGAAATTTTCACGAAATTTTATATAAATATTGTCGCATTTCTATCAAAGTAAATTTGGTTTGCTTTAATTTCCTAAAAATTAGTTCTGTATTTTTCAGAAATTTCATGAAATTTTGATAAAGGTTACATAATTTCATTGAAAATTTAGTGAAATTTTCGTTTTTTGTAAAAGAAATATTGCCTTTTGTTCTTAGGGAGAATGCCAGAGTGACAGTGAGTGTCCTGACCATCGGGCCTGCCTTGCCTACCAATGCGTCGATCCGTGCGTGAATCAGTGCGGTGTGGGCGCCGAATGCCATGCTAAGCGTCACGTTGCCGTTTGCACTTGTCCCACCGGCACCACCGGAGACGCCCTGGTGTCCTGCCGTCAGTCCCGCAGCTACCCCGTGGCTCGGTATTACAAGAAGAAGAAGTAACCTCGAACGCTGCCTCCGGGAATCACCCAAAATACTCACACAAAAATTGACTTTGTATTTTTTTCTAAATCCAAGCACTTCCAAGTGAAAAATTTCCCAATAAAAACGATCTTAATATTCCGGACGATAAATAAATGGAAAGATTTTTGGGGTAAATATGTATATAAATATATATTTTCTCAATTTTCGTTACACAAATTGTTTTTATTTTCTTTTACTCTATATCGGTTGGTAAGAATTTTTCCTTCATTTTCTTCGTCCACAGAGAAAAGGGGGCTCAAAAATGAACGTGAAATAATTTAGGCAAATTATGTATACTATTATCTAAATTGTCTTCAATAACTTATGCACTAGTTCCTTTCTTGTTTCATCTCACAAACGGATTAATTATATGTTTTTCTTCTCATCTGATACAATAATTTTCAATTTGATTGCAATCTACACGCTATGCTACAGCGAAAATTGAATCAATTTAATGCTAACTAATATTAATTTGATGAGGGGGAGACAAAAAAAAACTGTTGGCAAATGATTCATTGCATAATTAGATAAATTATTTTTTCTCTAAATCTCTCGCTATTTTGGCTAAGTTCTTTGTTTTACAATAAAACAGAAACACTGAGACATTCATTTAAAAAAAAAAGTTTAAAAACATTACCAAAAAAAAGTCACTGGAAGTCCTATTTTTATTTTATTTTGGAAGATATTTTGTATTTACTTTTAGAGTTAAGTAAAATTCCAACTCCTTTGCCAAGACACATGAAACCTCGATATTACTCTTTTGTTGGTCACTGAAAAAATCCATCTATTATAAAATTCCACGGGAAAGTAACGCACAGTTTTTCCTGTTAACGTTTCTGCTTTACATTCTAATCGATGATTTAGTGTGTGTTTCGTTCTGTGACGAGTTTAAAACTCTACTTTTCATTGTTCACTTTCGAGAGCAAGAGATGGAAAAAATATGTTTTCCATAGCTGAGTAATGTGGAGCAATTTTCCAAGGTACTTTGAGAGGTATACAGAGTTGTTTACGTTGCTTTAATGACGTCTATTGTCAGTTAAAAATTCAAATTTTATCAGTAAAATTTTCTCATTTGTTCGTAAATGTTTGTTTTCCTGTCGAACATTTTACGAACATTTACGAACAAATGACAAAATTTTACGAACATTTTTTTGTGTGTTTACAAACATTTACGAACAAATGTTTGTAAAAGTACAAAAAATGCTCGTCAAGTGATTATGTTACGAACAATGTTTGTGAAAAAAGAACAAACTTTTACGAACTTGTTTGTGGGTTATACGATTCACGAGCATTTTGTAACTCCCCCATAGGAATTCACAAACATTTACGAACGTTTTTACAAAATATTTTTTTCTATGTGGGATCTCTGGTCTGAAGACCGCTTTAGTCTTTCGCACTTTTCTTCTTCTTCTTTTGAACATTACACCAAATAAAAAAATAGGCCCTCAAGTCTGGTTGAACTTTGACGTTCTCTGAAAAAAATATCTCGTAAATAATCTCGTAAAAAATTTGTAAAACAAGTCAATTTATATAGAAAAATAACAAAATGTTTGGCTACCCCTGTCGCCATAGGGATTCTCGTAAAATCTTTTCATTTTCAACAAGATTTCTTGTTAAAACCGAATCCACCAAAATTAATTAACAAAATTCTTGTAAAATTTTTCTCAAAATCTGGTTTTCATGGGAATTTCTCAATAGATGGCGTTGCAAAATATATCGTTCTCTCTTTCATTTTTATCCCTTTCTCTCAAAATGGTCTTTGGAATATTTTCTGTCAAATTGTTTATCAATTTGGGGGATATAATAATCACGATTTTCACGCTTTTTGTTATATATAGCAATTATGCGCCGGTACGCTGTCTGCAGGAAATGGTTAAATAGGACTTTAGAGACCATTTCCGACTACAAAATCGTCATTATTTGGTGAATAAAAAAATGAATACTGACAAAACTTTTACAAGATTTTGTATATTATTAGTAAAAAATGTGCAGTATCCGGTATCAACAAGATATCTTGTCCAAAATGAAAAGATTATACAAAAATTCCTATGGCGACAGGGGTCGCCAAACATCTCGTTACTTTTCTATATGGGGCAACGAGATTTTACAAAACTTTTACGAGCGATTTTTATCAGAGTTGAATAATTCAAGATGGCTATTTAACCGGTGAAAATGTCTAAGGATAAAATGTTCATATGAAATACTTCAAAACTGCATTCAAATTAGTTGTCCAATTTCGAGACCGAAAAAGTGGAATAAACTTATGTAAATCTTTTGAGAACGAAAGAGAAATGAATTTTGACTTTATGAAATTTTCCTGATTTAAAAGGTGTGCCGGAGCCATTGGTAATTTATTGTGATCAGTAATGCCTCTAGCAGACCTTTTAGATCAGGAAAATTTCATGAAATCACAATTTAAAAAAAAAAAACAGCAGTCAAATCTAAATTCGATTTCTTCAGATATTCAAAAGAAGAAGAGTTCTGATAATTTTGATTTCGTGAAACTTTCCTGATCTAAATAATCAAATTTGTCTCAGTAAAAAAATAATAATGGCGGTGGCACACCTTTTCAATTGAGTGAAATTGAAATTGATTCTTATTTAACTTAAAAAATTGAAATTTTTTCTTATTAATAATAACGCCCCTAGCGGTGGTTTTATGAACTTGCGATGTTAGAACGGGAAATGGCTTTTCGCGAGAGATTTTCAAAATGCCTTCTTTTGAACATCACACCAAATTAAATTTAGTTCAGTCCAATTTTGAGTCAGAAAGAATGAGATAGTCTTATTCCAATCTTTTGAGAAAGAAAGGGACGCGAATTTTGATTTCATGAAATTTTACCGACCTAAAAGGTGTACCGGAGGCATTAAGTAAAGATATTCAAATGGTAATTAAATAAACTGAGATTGTAAAGAATCTCAGCCATCTCAGCTAACTGTAATTTCGATCAGTGAAAGAAATCAATTTTTATGGCGCTGACACACCTTTTCAATTGAGTGAAATTCAATCGATTGAAATTTGACTTCTTACTATTTCAAACAAAAATAAGATATATTTGAATCGTTCTGTCAAATGAAAATTGGAATTTCAATTTCATTTTCAATTTCAATTTTCATTTGACAGAAAGGGACAGTTACATCTGATTTTAGTTTGCTAAATTTGCTAAATTTTGGTTTTGGTTTCGTCTCGATGAGCACTTTCAGATGGAAGTTCAAAAAGTCTCCACAGATGGCACTGCGATAGCGTCAAAATTTATCAAAATTAAAACTCATTTTTTTCTCAAAAACGCCATTGCGCAAGTTAATTAAATTTTAGTGTTGTAGTCTAGCCTATGAAGTTTCCAAAAAGTGGCCTGGGTTCGCTGTTGTTACAATAGAACCGGTAATATGAGGGCTCAAAGTTCACAAAATTCAAAATCTCATATCTCCAGTTGCATTTGACTGATTTTGACAAGGACAAGTGATAGCGCAAATTAAAGGTCTTGCGAAGCGCTACAACTTTCTAAAACATTTTAACTTCGTAGAACCAACGCTAGGGGCGCTACAGTCGAGAAACTAATTTTCATATAGCATAAACTGAATTATCTCGACTTTTGTTTAATCTGATTCCAAATTGCTGTATAATATCTTTTATCTTTAGTTGCAAATCGAGTCTGCATGCAAACTGAGTTTGCTCATGTAAGATGCTCATAAGAATCTGACCTACAATAAGATAATCTGGGCTTATCACTAGCTTCAATACACTGGGCTCTCTGATATTCAGCAGGACCGAAAATGACAGATAAAAACGGGGAAGGTTTTTCGACTTTTTCGTGTGTTTAACACCTGTCACGCGAATATCGGAGAGCTGTGTATTCTCACGTCAAAAATTCATTTTAAAAAACACGTTAAAATTCACATTTTAAAAGTTAATCTATATCCAGTGAACACCAAATGCTAACCGATTTCAATTCAGCTGAAAACATATGTATTTTCAGCTGAATTTTGCTAATCTTAAAATGATTTTTGCGAGGCAGTACCATTTCCATATATTTTGTTAGCGTTTTTTGTCAGAGAATTGCTGACCGGTCAGCATATTTTTGCTGACTGTTTCAGCAAAAGTATGCTGACAACGCTGTATGCTGAAAACGTTGGATACACAGCGAACACAGCTAGCTGAAAAGAACAGCGTTTTCAGCATATTTTTGCTGAATCTAACAGCAAAAATATACTGTTTTAAGGTTAGCAGAATTCAGCTGAAAATGCATATGTTTTCAGCTGAATTGAAATCGGTACACTGAGAGAAATCCGAAAAAGTTAAAATAACATTCCGGAAATGTTTATTTTACCCTGCAGTATTGATCCGAAATCTGCGTAAACATTATGCTTTTTAGGTGTATTATGGGTTAAAGTTGCCCTTCTTTCATGTTGATTTTACCCTCAAAAGGCGTAAAATGAACATTAAAAAATGTTGATATATTTTTA
The DNA here is from genome assembly GCF_024763615.1 of Phlebotomus papatasi. Classification (NCBI taxonomy): domain Eukaryota; kingdom Metazoa; phylum Arthropoda; class Insecta; order Diptera; family Psychodidae; genus Phlebotomus; species Phlebotomus papatasi. The sequence goes on along the minus strand of NC_077222.1, from coordinate 92,633,579 downwards.
CACCCAAAAAGTGTTAAAGTAATGACGAAAAAAAAGTTAATCGCAGCCTCTTTTTTTCTCAGTGCAGGTGTATTAGGGGTTTAAGTTACCCTTTTTCATGTTAATTTTACCCTTAAAAAGGTGTAAAATTAACATTAAAAAATGTTGATATATTTTTACACCTAAAAAGTGTTGAAGTTATGAGGAGAAAAAGTTAATCGCACCCTCTTTTTCCTCAGTGTAATTTTTCATTTAATAAAGGCATTTTTTTAAAATATTTTTTGAAAGATTTTTTTTTATTGTAGAATTTACTTGATTTTCAAAAATAAAATGAAATTTTATAGAAAATCAACGTAATTTATCTCGAAAAATCGCTCACGAAAAAAAAAACGATTTAAAATCATTTTGTCTATTGTAAACAACTGTATGCTCCCAAAGTACCTTGTCAATTTTCCCTATTTACATTTTCTATTATTTGATACAGATTTGTGGCGGTAGAGAGAAGCCTAGTGATTATTATTATTTTTTTTTAGTCTGCTTTACAAAAATCACAAACACTCAATCATTCGCAACATTCGCTGATATGATTTTCTCATTTCTTTTGCCAAGTGGCCGCAAACGAAAGAAACAATTCGCAGTAAAGAAGATGTATCTTCGTCCTCGACTCACTTAGATCTCTCTCTCTTAATTGTATGCCTACAGTCCGATGCTTATTTACACAGTTAATTCACGAATTTGATTAGTTTTGATAATATCTTCAAGAATAGGAATTATTGCTACATCTCCTAAATAGCTCTTACGTGTGTATTTTATTTCTTCACCAGTTTCTTCATTTTCTTTCTTGTTGAATTATTTGGCTTTTCTTCACATTCTTTCCACGATTTCCACTTTGTGTTTTTCTTGATTTGTTTTCTTATGTTTTTTTTATACTTTATTGAAAAGAGGGAGAGAGAATATTTTAAAGGCAACGACTTCTTGAACACTTTGGAAGAATATCCCTATAACCCGGTGTTTTGCAAAGTTCCACTTCCACAGACAATTCCATGGAATTCCTCCGTCATTCCGAATTCACAAAAAATTATTCTTGTTTAATTAAAATCCATAAACAAAAATTGAAAAGCAATCTCGGTGACTGTTTTGTAGTGCTTCCAGATTTTAAAGTCAAAATGTTTTTTTCTTAATTTTATTTTTGGTTGATTGTTAACTTATACATTTAATTTTTTTGAGGTTATGTAAAACCTTTTGTCCAACCCTTTGTTCTTTCAGATTTTAAAGTCAAAATGTTTTTTTTGTTTTATTTTGGTTGATTGTTAAGTTATAGTAATTTTTTAGGTTATGTAAAACCTTTTCTCCAAATGATATGTATTTGCAATTGCAAATTTTCCTCTTGGAAAATCTTCATAGAATATGAGACTTGACTTAATTGAGAATAATGCGAATAATGGACTAAATATTTAAAATAAAATCTTGACGATAATGCTAAATTGAAAGTAAAGTTTTGACAATTATCAGAAACATTATTGTCAAAACTTTGAAAGAAAACAATTTCCCCGTCAATACTGAGACAAATCTGAAATATTTAACTCAAATATTAACAATGCAATAGGCAGATGACCTCTTTTTGGGTGCGTTATGCCGAAAAGAGACACAGGTTGATCCTGGAGAATACTTAGTTCGAAAAATTTGGCTGTAAAGGATCAGCCCAAACTATCATACACTGAGGATTAAGGATTAAGGATTAGGGTTTCCAGCGTAAATTTATATTAAATGTGCACATTTTGCTTGCTGAAAGACTTCTTAAGTGCAATATCAATGTATTTTTCGTACAGGAAGGAGCATTCCTGACCGAAATGACTTGATTTCACCGAATTGACATTTCGAAAAGCACCCAAAAACATCCAAAGTGAAACCTTTTATTTTCAGCACTGGCGCTGATGTCGCTTAATCCACGTAATTTTACTAGACTTCATGAATTTAGAAGATCAGCCTGATCCTCCAAATTATGAGCTGATCCGTGAGTGTATCGACACCAAACCTCATTTTTCGGACTGATCCCTGTGTCTATTTTGGGCTTAAGGGATGCTGATCCTTTCAGAGTTCGCCACCATGGCGAAAAATATTGTTGTTTTTGGTCTGTGAAAGGATTAGCATCCCTGATACACCCGGAAGAAGGTCATTTCCCTATTGCATTGTAGACTCAGAACAAGGTAGCTGAAACAAATTCAGGATCTTGCCTTGAATCATCTTCAGATCAATTCACAACACCTCTCTGAAGTGACAGATGATTCAGGCGTGGGCTGGAAACCTAGGTGTCCTAAGCCCGCGGCCCCGATAAGAATAAGCGGTTGAAAATGAATGAATAATAAAGATCCAGAGATTACTAAACAGCCTTAAACAGACGATTTCAATATTTATTTACTTATTTCAATGTACCGGGCTTTTATTGCCATTTTGTACATTGTTCTGTTTACAAACTTCTTTATTCAGTTTACAACGTGTAGTGAAAAATGTTCGTTTAGATTTAGTCGCTTTAATTTAAAGCTTAAAAATATATCTCAGAACTGAGGAATTCTTTGTCGGAATTGTTTTCCTTTTGAGTAGGATTTCTCGTATGAGATCCCTATATCTCGAAATTCCGGGATTTCGACTATTTCTGTATCCTCAAAAGCCCAGAATTTCCCCATGTTTTGCTGTAGGAACTCCGCAACACCGAAATCTTGAAATAGCAGAATTTTGGAGTCACGAAATCCTTGAATTCGGAATGAGCGATATTGTTGAATCCAGGGATTTTGAAATTTCAAAAATCAAGAATTTCGGAAATTTTGTTTTTGAGAAAGTGGTACAGTAGAGTTCCTCAAATTTGAACAATATTTTCGAAAACGTAACGGAATTAATATGAAATCCACTTTTTCTAAATTAAGATAAATAACTTTAGAGAATATATCAAAGTAATTCATTGTGAAAGTAAATTGAATTTGATGCGAAAGTTAATATAATACGATAATATTGAGGAAAGACGAAAGATAAATTGGTTTTAATTCATACTCCACGAAAAACTTTCTTCACATAACCTCAAATTTTACATTTTGAATTCAACCATCTTTCAAATTTGAGGAACTCGACTGTAAGTAAAAAATTATGCATGGAACGCTACATAGAAATTCCAGTTGAAATATCCGCGGATATTGCAGAAAACTCCACTGAAAGTCCAATGGAAACTCCACACCAATTGGTCATAGGGATGGATCATTTTTGTTTACCTTCCGGAGGTTTTTCCACTGCATTTTATCTACCCCGGAAAAATTGTACACACTGAACCATGCTTCCCAACTTTGATCTACAATGCTTCTTGACTGTTTTATTTACTACACAAAACGTCTCTGTGTTGTCTCAAATTTCCTTTTGAACAAAAAAAGAAAAAAAAAATGCATCACACAAGACGATTTGGAATGAATTTTTCTTCCATTCTCTCTCCCTTCTTTCTCATTCGTTTTTTTTCCTATTTTCTTGAGCCCTTAAAGAAAAATTTTCAAAAAAAAATCTCCACAAAAGAAGAAAAAAAATTGTATGCATTTTAATATAGTTTATAATTATACTTTAACTTGCTAATTAGCAACACTTGGACTTTTTCTTTCCGTGCGGTTTCAATTTAACCGTATCATTGGCAATTTGCGCATTCTGTGCATTCTGACTGAGTTTGTGCTTGAGAACTTTTTCTGTGATGGCAAAAAACATCTCCTCAACATTTATATTGTCTTTGGCGGACGTCTCAAACAACTGTATGTCCATTTGACGGGCAAATCTCTGGGCATCTTCAGTCACAACAACTTTCCTCTCCGGAAAGTCATTCTTATTCCCAACTGCAAACCAATTCACCCAAAATTATCTTCTCAAATTTTGCCTCGGAACAAAAAAAGTAATCGCGACTTACCCAACACTTTGTTCACCACATCACAGTTCTGCTCGATTTCCTGCAGCCAGCGCTTCACGTTGGCAAATGACTCCCCATTTGTCACGTCGTAAACTATTATGACCCCATGTGTACCTCTGTAGTACCTGCAGAGATGGACAACAAGCAAAAGGGTCTATTTTTATGTGGCTCTCAAAAAGTAATTGTGCCATGAGAAAATGTACTCCTTGGGGCAGTTTCCAGATCCATTTCATCTGTTATTTCATCCTCTCAATCACTTTTGTACCGGACTTTCCCAAATGACCAATAAATTGCAGAAAACTGCTCAAGGGTTTGGAGTAAAGAGAGGACTAGTTCAGGCGTCTCAAAATTATTAACTTAATGAATTTCTATAATAAAATTCAGTACAACATAATAATAACAATGGTGGTACAACTTTCCACAGAGGAACTTAGGTCTTCCCACAAGTGAAGTTCGTGACCAGGACATCCATTATTATTTTTCTTATACAGGAATGAGATTGTCAGTCTATGCCCCATGGAATTAAGTGCAGTGAACACCTTTAACGCCAGAAAAAATCCTAGTGACCTAAAAGGGATTCGAACCCGGGACACTTGCATGAAACAGCGATAGATTTACCACTTGACCCATTAAGTGCCCCATCATCACATCATATAATTATAAGCCTTCTGGTAAACGAGAGTTCTAGTAATCAAATGCGGGTCACTTTGATTTAATGTCAAAAAAAATCTTATGAACTAAAAAGGATTTGAACCCAAGCCACTTAAATCATAGAGCCTGCACTCATATTGCTTTATATTCAGCTACGTTCTCCTAATTCACCAAAAAAATTATTAAATGAAATGAAAAAAATAATGAAGTAAATAAACTGTTATTTTCCATTTAACATTCGTTTAAAAATAAATTAGGTTGATATTTTAAGACAATAGACAAATTGACGACAGAATCTGCAACTTTCTGATTTTTCTCCGCATTCCTCCACGGACGTCGTGGGAACAAGCAACTCACGCAGAGGTTTATTTAGAAAACCATTGGACTTTGAAATTACGTGTAATCTATTTTATTTTCTTGTGTTTCATGTACAAAAATATAATCCGGAAAGCAATTTTTGGGGCCAATAGTAACTTTTATGACCCCTCGTAGTTCTCGGTTATGACCCCTAATAGTTCTCGGTTAGTAAATGTCTAGAAATCCCGATGAAAATGCGAGATTTTAGGTAAAAAATATTGTTAAATTACCAAAAATTAATAATAATAATAATATTGGGAAATGCAGACCTTCAATTAACTCAATTTTTGGGGTCAAAGAAAGAGTCTAGCATCGACAGCAAAACTTATGAATATCGCTTAATTTTTCTTTTAAATAAGGACCATTTTCGAACAGGAAATTCTAACCTTTTAGCGCCCGCTCCCGCCCCCAAATGTTGATGAAAATGCGATTTAGACCATGCGAAAATGGATGTATTTCACTTCGCTCAGTTTATAATTTAAAATAATAAAAAAAACGATCCATGCAATTATACGGATAACTGATTAAATTTAAAAAAATTCTGCTCCAAACACAACTTGGATTGGAATCCTTTTAATAATACAAATTTTTGAGGTTAGATTATAAATAACCTAAATTATCCTATCACATTACTTGTACTTTTTATCTACGCAAATTATATTGCTTCAGTATTCATTCATAGTTAATTCCTTTTATAATAGGGATTTCAGTTCAATTGGAAAGCTTTGATTTTGTAATGTTACTAGACACATTTACGACTTAAATCGAGAAACGGCTTAACTTAATTTAAATCAAAATAGTAATTTGACTAAATTCCCATCAGTTTTCCACTAACTAAGTAGTTTTTCGACTTAAGCCGAGAGACGTATTAGACAGAAACTTATACTGGCTTCAGACCTAAGGCTTAGCCATCTGGCTTAACTCCTCTAATTCCTTATCAGGCAGGATTTTTTAGTAAATTGTTGTTTAGAATTGGATATTAAGGGCAAATGATCCATTAGATTTTGAAAAATCAATAAAATTGCTTCTTATTTAGATTTTTCAGACCTTCGGGAACTGGGCTAAACCTTCAGTCTGAAGGAGGTATTATGGAAATGCAATCTGATCATTATTTTGATTATAATTACGTTAAGCTGTCTCTCGCCTTAAGTCGTAAGTGTGTCTAGGTCATAAAGCAGTAGCCCTTTAAACTTTGAAATTATTTAACTTAGTGGTTTAAATTTCTTTAATATTTTCATTTCAAAATCAAAGGCAGGTTAAAGAAATCGGAAATCGGGCATAATCTCTTTCAGATTAGTTAATGTGAAGGTTACTGCTTAGCCTAAAGTCTTAAACTAATAATAAACTTACAAATTAAATATATTTTTTGCAGAATAGGAATAAGTTTTTTAGGATCGATTCTAATTATGCTTCAAAACTAAAAAGAAGTTCTCGAACTTTCTCGAGGTTTAAAAAAGAAACACTTTAATGTCCCAAAATTAATCTTTACAAATGTAAAATGTCAAAATGGAAGAAATTAATTTTTTTCTTGGATTGTGAGGTGAATAAACAACCTAAATTGATTTTAAAAAGGGGTAAAAATGCTATTTTACTGGTTAGTATATATCTTTACTAAAAGGTCAAGTATAGGATGTTCGTTTTAAACTTTTTTTAAAGTCTTATACGGGCTTCAAACCTAAGGCTTAACCATATGGCTTAATTCGTCTAATTCCTTATCAGGCAAAATTTTTGAGGAAATTGTTTTTGAGGATTGGATATTAAGGACAAATTATCCAATAGATAGGAAAATTGTTTCTTATTTACATTTTTGAGATCTTCGAGAACTGGCTTAAACCTCCAGTCTGAACCCGGAGTTAGCAGCAGGAAAATAAAGAGTTTTTGATTTTACCTAAAACCATCTTAAATGTGTATTTGTTTAATGATTTAGGCTTAACCATTATCTTTGAATTCGAAAATATCGTTTAAGAGAAGGGGTAAAAATATGTAACTGAAGAAAAAACGATCGCAGTGCCTTAAAGCTTAAAGGATACAATAAAGAAAACTGAGTCTTTACGGGACTATTTAGATCCAAAGACAATGCTTTTACTTAAAAATTAATCTATCGTTTGGGCTCACTGGAAAGGTCTTGGAATTTCTAACAAGTCTAAAACGGTTATAGTCGGTTATTAACCGGTAATAAACCGGTAATTAACTTTTGAGTGATTTATAAATCGTTTGAGAACCGGTAGACGTTGAATGATGGGAAAGAACCTACGGCGTCAAAGTTTCGAGTTCGAGTATTATGGAAAGCATGGGACGCTTTATGCTCAACGCAGAATAACTTTTGTTTTGCAAACATGTTTTTTACATTTCAGTGAGAGTGAATAAGATCTAAATCTAGTCATCTCGCTCATTTTCACAGGCAGTTTCGTTACAAAACAAAAGTTATTGTGCATTTGGCATTACCGTCTCTTTAAATTAACTCTTGGATTTTACAAGGATTATCGTTTAAATTACTATTTGTTATAGAATTTGTAAATTTGTGACATTTCTACGTTTGTTTTTTACTAATAGAAAATATAATTTTTTTTGCAATATAGTTTAAGTACTTTTACCACTTATTGCATAATAATTTTAATTTATTTTTATCTGAAACTTAATAGTGCCGTTTTCGAAATAAGCAACAAAACATTTTTTCGTGGAGATGAAGGGGTAAGGATAGTAGGCTGAAAAGAAATAAAACTTCTGGAGATGTTCATTTTTATCGGGGGTAATCGCAAACCGGAAATTGATATTTTTGCATTTTGTTGCTCTAAGTCGGCTTTCAAGTGATTCCAATTTTTTTTTGCTTTATTCACTGGATAAAATAGAACTTATTAGGGAAGAATTTTGAGGCAGAATTATCCAGGAAATGAAATTTTTAATTGCGTATAATTTGTAAAAAAAATGTTTGAACACACAGCTCTTCGTTATCCGGCTGACGTGGGGACAATATGACATTTAGGTTTTTTTTTAATCGGGTCAACGGTTTTGATATTCTGAGCTGTGTGAATTTTTTTGTCTAAAAATAAGAGAATTTTGTTCGTGGTGTGTTTATGATTAATTTGAAAAAACTTTGATAAAATTAAAATAACACATTAACACACTCTACACAAACTGCATTTTTCGTAAAAAAAAAACGTTTTAAATACATCAATCGCCAGTATTTGGCAGCTGTCATCCGGATATCGAAGTGCCGGATAACAAAGAGCTGAGTGTATCAGGATGATAAATATTTCAATGAATATGAGGGATGGCATTTACTTCGAATAAATTAAGACTAACTCAATATTTCTTCTAAAGGAAAGTCTAACATCCCACTGTCTAATACTATGCGTGGCTAATTCTGCCCCGGTTTCCCCTAATGACCATGGATTTTTTAATGATTAAAATTATCTTTTTGATTGTTTCATTAAATTTCTTTCAAGTATTACTTCTGGAAGATACGACATTTTTGTTTATTAATTTGGGAAATTAAAATAGAAACATTTCAATTTCTGAAAAATAAATCTTTCAAATTTTATAAATAAAATTCTGAATAAAAAATCTTAACCCATTCCTTACCGTGGTATTATACATCATACGCAAATTTAGTTATTTTAGATAATTTATTCCTGGGCAACTATTATCCGAATTGCTGTCGGGAATGGATTTTTAGTAACATTAGTTCTAAAGCAATAGAGTCTGTAATGAATTAATGCACAGAATTTAAATTCAGTGACCGTTAAGACGTGTCTTTGACAGGGGCTCCCCGCGCCCCCATAATAGATAAAAAATTGTTCTTTTCAAAAAATTCATCTATTAATCTGTAGGAAACTAATCTTAAAATATGAAATGAACATTCTATCTCAAGTATTTCTGGTACATTGACTGAATGGGTTAACTGGAAATAATTTAATTAAAAAAAATCTTTTTGAAAAGTAAGTGTTAGAGACACCTGGACTGACCCATTCTTTTGATTTTCAAATTCAATAAACAAAAATAAAAAATAAACATTTGTTGAAACTCACGTGCTTGTGATTGTTCTGAATCTCTCCTGGCCAGCCGTGTCCCAAATCTGCAACTTCACCCTCTGCCCATTGATCACCACGGTGCGAATCTTAAAGTCAACACCTATCGTGGTGATGTAGCTACCAGTGAAGGTGTTGTCGGAGAACCTGATGAGCAACGAGGACTTGCCCACGCCTGCAGAGACATCATCACTCTCAATTAGCCCTTTTATCTCTTCCCCATCTTCTTGAGAAGCACGCGGAAGTACCATATGGGCACTAAAATTCCCCAAATAGCTCCGGATAGGAGGGAGGGTTCCTCAGGGACTCACAGTCCTCAGTACGCGGGCTTTTTGCCCCTTTCTAATCTCTCTTTTTTTTCTGTATCTCACGTGGGTGTGAATTTTATCAATTTTATCGCACAAAAGGTGGAAAATTCACTCCCAAAATCTCAAAGATAGAACCATAAATCATTCGGTAAATTGGGTAATTGTATTTTTGGGAGTATTCAGAGACATTCTGGGGCTCTTTTTTGGTGAGTTTTAGAACGTATTTTTTTGCTGAGAAATTTATTCAGTCACTGGGAACACTTGAAATTCGCCTTTTTTTGTGATAAATTAGAGATAAGTCGTATTTTTTTTTTCGGGGTTTTTAGGAGGAAAAATTCTAATCTGAATTAACTGGAATTTTTTTCAGAAATGAATCTTCTAAAAGCGAAAGGGATGCACTTCAGAAGATACTCAATCCCTGCCTTTCAATTCGACACAGATCAATGATATACGGGACCCTAAATTTGTCCTCCAATCATTGAGACATTCCCTCATTCTCTCTCATCCTCTGTTTACATCGTGTTTTTCTTCTTTGTGTGGCGGTGAGAACGAGAGTGAAATCTCAGTGAATGAATCACTGTTGACCAAGAGAAACTCCTTGTAGTGGAACATTTCTTGGAGATTCTTTGGAGGAGGGAAATAATCAAGCACTAATACAATCTCACTGAGCGAATGAAAGGTTTTTTAATTCCGAGAAATATGCTAGCCATATCGTGAGATATCTCGCAATGTTTGCAATATGCTAACTTAGTCATTTTTCCATGCTGTCCAGGAAAAAAAACGTGCCTACAGTTCCTTTTTGGAGACGACTGGAGGATGTCCAAAGCTTCCGGGAGGGTATTTCTGATTCTCTGGAGAGGAGATACTTCTCCAGGGAATCATAAAACTCTTCTGAATTTGTTGGAAGTCTTAAAAAGAGCCCCTATATCTTCCAAAATGCTTCAGAAGATATTTAAAGATCTTCCGGAAAGCCTGGTTTCTGACTAATATGAGCAGAGAAATCTTCCTAATCCTTAAAAATCATGAAAATCTGCACAAAGGGATATTTATTGCAAATCTAATTGATCAATCTATCACTAGAACCCCAGAAAACAGCCTCCAAACCATTTAAAAATATTCTGAGAATTTTTAAAACATTCCGGAAGGCTTTTCCTGGCTTCTGTGCCCAGGAAAATCTTCCTAAAAAATTACTAAATAGAAAAACCGGTAGACAGGGAGATTATTTGCTATTCTGGGTGTTTACGATGCCTTCAAAGTCCTTGGAAAGACCCTCAAGAGATCCTCCAAAAATCCCTTAAAGACGTTTAAACCTTCCGGAAGGCTCTTTTCTCCCTCTAGGGAATTGGCAAACCCCTTCCAAAGCCCAAGAAATGGAAAAACTCAGAGGACAAGAGAGATGTTGTGTGGAAATCCACATGATTAGCACACAGAAAGAGCCTCGAGGCAATGTTTGCACAGTGTCATTGTTGGAAGCACAATTGGTGCTGATTGGTGTGCTTTGGCAAATGACGCCAAATGAGGCAGCCACGGAAATGATGTTAGAAGCTGAGAATGATTCTCCAGGGTCGGGCACTTTAGCTCAGGGTGCCCCACATTTCCCACAAATACTCAGCAATATGGAACACCCTTCCCGGACGACACTTTCCCATCCCAATTTTGTGGAATTTCCCAAAATCTGGCACACGATATGACTATCCTGAAGCACAGGAAGGACTGTCAGCTACCCATCTGACCACTCACCACTGTCACCAATGATAAGGAGCTTGAAGAGATGATCATAGTCTCTGGCCATTGTTTCCACTCACACTCCCTCGTCTCGAACTTCCAACTCACACTACTAGCACATGTATCGAGACGATTCACGGGATTCTTTCACACCTGACCCTTTAGTACTAGCCACACCGCACTCCTGAACACTTTTCGCGGCGGATGTCACAGGGAATTCATGAAAAATTGAGAAGAAGGAAAACTGGGAAAAACACTCACGATTTCAACTGACAGTTACCCTATAAAACTGCCGTCGTATTTGTACTTGCCCTTTAACGGATACGTCCTTGGAGAGTCGCCAGAGATCCCTTGGACAGTATTTTTCTATAATTTTTCTCAAAATATTTGCAAATTTAATGCTATCTAGTTTTTACCATTTTTATGATATTAAAATAAATAATTTTGTTATTAAAAAATTAAATAATCTAATCTCTAATCCGGATCGCCGTAATCCGGACGAGTCATCGACGGTTACATTTAAAATCATTTTGAGGTCATGTATGTCATGTGTGAATACGTCTTCAGTAATGAAAATGAATTTATAATCCTGTAATGTTTTTGTTTAATAAATGAAGTATAATAGCGTAGGAATCTCTAATTATGTCTTTTTAAGCTTCTTTAAAACTTTTATTATAATTCTAGAAAAGAAAACTTGCATTATATTTTCGAAACGTTGAACAAATTCAAAAAATCTATCCGGATTACGAAGCGGACAACTGTCATATTGTCTCCCAATCATCCGGATTACAAAGCGGGCACTGTAATGACAGATGTCCTCTTGGTTATTCGATCCAATTTTTCATTTTTTCCCTTCACTTTTTTTTGTTTTTTTTTTTTTTTGTTAAGGAAAATTCTGAAAATCGGTCTATTAAAAATACATTATTAGATAATTCTTTGTTTTAAGAAAAATGTCACATATTATTAATTCATTTTCACTATATTATCTACAATTTTAAACAAATTCGTCAAGAAGTTATTCAAATAACTCCGATCTGAATAAGAGAACGGGCATTGTACCAATTCTTTTTCTTTTGAGATTGCCATTCAAAAATTCTCTCTGTAGTTTAAATATGATTTTTGTTTTCATTATAGCATAAGATGTATCAGATAATATTTCATCAGCGGTCAGTTCTCTGTTCTCAGTCTGTATGCACTCAGTCGCTTTATTTGCTCTATTATATCATAGTACCCTATCTCGGTGTGTGTTCGTATCAGTCATAGTAGATATTTCGACGGTTCTATTCCATACTATGCTATCTCAGAATGACAACTTTTCAGCCATTTGAAGTTGGTGATTTTCTATTCTACCCGTGTAATTTTTTTCAAAAGTCTCAAATATCTCGTTACCCGAACATCGGATGAACACCAAATTTTCACCAGTTGTTAATCTCGGTCTCAGGAACAACATATATCTCGGAGTAATATAAAGCAAAGTCGACTTAGCATGTTATGGATGGAGCCGTCGATTTAATATAATAATAATAATAATAATTGTTGGCTTTATTTGTAATTTAGGCTTATAACCTCTATATACAACCAAGATTAGAGTGGTACAACGGTTAGAGATTCTTATGTACATATTTTTGAAATGTTTCTGAGAAGACATGCTAGTCAACAGCTTGTAGGGGCGAAGATGTGAGAGAGATGTCCATTGGAAAGAGTGCTCCTCAAAGTATCCAATGCATCCATGAATGAAAGTGCGAGTGATCTAGCACGCTTGTTTGACGGGTGCTAGAGAGAGTTGTACTCCCTGACGAACCAGGACAGCTACATCATGATAGAGTTAAAGAGAGTTCCCGTTGTGTGGGTTTTGAGAGTTAAGAGTTACACTGATGTGGAATGAGCCATCCAATCCAGAGTGATGCATGAAGCCATCAGTGGTATCTGTGTATGATCGGCTAGTGACAGTGCTGGAATTGATCAGCTGGATCAGGACAAGGCGCCTGATACTATGTATCCAGCCGATCAAAGTTTTTTCAGCACTGGGTGCGATTCGACCGTCGCTCGAACCAGAGACTTCTGCACCATAGATCCAGTACTCTATCCACTGAGCCACGAGGCCCCCTTGTATTGACTGAAGTTCCATTTTCTTGTGCAATCTCGTTCTTGTACCAGCCTCTATTGTTTTTAATCGGTTCGCTTTTTTGCTCATTCATTCATTTAATGGACGATTTCCAAGCCGATATGGCATGAGAAATATTTTTCTCCTACTGCTCAGCTTTGAACCCGACACCTCACAGTCAGAGACACTATTCTATCCATTGAATCCACATAAGACTCTCGTTATATGGTAAAGTGCCCTCAGTCGACCGGTTCCTCAACTCGACCGGTAGAGTTGTTTATTCAGTTTATTTATATTTACTATATTATTTAACGTATGATCTAACATTAATAGATCTAAATCTAAAATAAATAATACGTATCAGTGGCAATTTCATAGAAACTTGAAAGCTTTTATTTCATATTTTTATTGAATACATTTTGTCCGCCACGTCGCTTGTTTTGTTTTGAATTAATGACAGATGGTAGGGATTTTTCTCACTTTTTTCTCTCAAATATTGAATTAAAACGATTCCATGTTACACTATCCGCACCGTCTTTGGATATTTGGAAAAGTTTGTGAACGTTTTATTGAGAAATATTACATTTTTGCTGCAAATTACAAGCTAGGCAAACGAGCAAAAAAGGTTACGGCAAACGCTGATATTTTTTTTTAAATTAAGTGCACTTACGATAATTTTTGTTTAAAATAATTTTTGTTGGGCTTATAAAAATTTCTTTTTCTTAAGTGCGTTTAATAAACAAAATTACTCTGATTCCAAATATGTATATATCTCAAAATCGTAAAAAATGAAGTTACGATTAATGCTGATTAAATCACGATATGCGAATGAGCTAATGTGCGTTTCTTTTTTTTTCGCTTTTTTAATAATCTTTTACGAAACCTTAGTTGATTTTTAGGTAATTTTATACATTCATAAATTGCAAATTTTAAGTTAGTTAAACTTTTGATACGTTGTAAACATTGCTTTCATTTTCTTTTAATTTAAAGTAATTTATTTTTTTAGAATGACCTGCTGTTGATTTGTCGTAGGACATTCCAATGCTTTTCCACATGCTTTCTCCAATAAATTTACTGGGTTAACAAAATTCTCCAAACCCAGTAGCTGAAAAGTCTCCAGTGTCACTCAATTGTCACAGCGGCCGCTTTTTTGCTCCAAAAACAATTAAAAATCTCCTTTTTGGGGGATTTTCACGGTGATTTTCCATCTGAAAAGTGTTGTTCAGTGACGTGAAAACCCCTTCAGTACTGAGAGTAAGTAGGTTTTCAGTGATATTTGGTGTAAATATTTCAAATATCCTTGTCCCTATTGCATCCCTTTTGCTGATGTTTTTTTTTTCTTGCAGTGGAGTACGATTTGGACACTTCCGGAGGCTTAATGCCGGTAAGTTTTGGTTTTTTTTGTTGAGGATTGTTCAGGGGATTTGAATGAGTTTTTTTTGTGTATTGCAGGTGATTCAGGAGTTGATTAAGCCGCCAGATGAGGAAGGAGGCAAGAGCAACAAGAAGACTACGCATCCGTACTACAAGCGTCCGGGAAGGGGACACAATCATGATTCCTGTGATGCCTGCCGGGAAGGTGGAAATCTCATCTGTTGCGATCGCTGTCCATCGAGCTTCCACCTCGGTTGTCAGTAAGTTCCTTTTGGTTTTCTTTTTGTTGATGGGGGATTTATTGGGATGGGATCGAGGGGTCCGGAAGATTGACGTTTTGAGGGATTTTGCGGGACTTTGAAAGGGTGTTGAGAGGTGAATTTGTTTTAGTGACCCTCCTCTGTATGAGGAAGACATTCCCAGTGGGCAGTGGCTCTGTCACACTTGCCGGATGACCCAGAAACCTGGTTCAACCAAGAGCGATTCAGCAGATCGCGGGAGCAAAGATGAGGGCTCCGGGCCAGCATCTCCAGGAGATGCTGAGTCCAAAGAACCCAAGGAGCCCAAGGAAGCTCCTCAGATCAAGAGGATCTGCAAGAGGAGCACTTCCCGGACTTCGGTGTCCAGTGACTCGAGTGTCACGGAGAAAAATAAGAAAGCCCCGGAGCTTCCAGTGAAAAAACTCACGCCGATGGAAGAGTTAATCCGGGCAGCTAGTATCTTGAATCCCAGGCAATTTGAGCTTCCGCGGGAGATGGAGATGCATCATCAGTTCCCGGGAGATGACAAACTGGAACCTTCGGGATGCCAGAAGAATGGAACTAGCAAGAAACCTCAAAGGAGAACAAAGCCTCATGAACTAGATCCCAATGGATTGGTCCCCCTTCCGGCTAGAACTTGCTTCGTCTGCCGGAAGTCCTGCAAGAGGGCGCCACTTGTGGCTTGTGACTTCTGTCCCTTGCTCTTCCACATGGATTGCCTGGATCCTCCACTGGCAGCACTTCCCACGGGAGTTTGGATGTGTCCCAATCATCCTGAGCACTTTGTGGACTGGAAACTGGTCCAGAGCGACTCCCACAGCGAGAGGATCAAGCTGTGGAATAAATTTACAGGGCCAGTGGACCAGGAAACTGTCAAGGCTCAATTCCTGCGGAGAGCTTACAGCCAGAATCCACCGTTCCGGGTGAAGCTGAAAGCCAAGCCCAGGGACGTGGCTGAAATCCCAGAGATGATTGTCTATCACTATCAGAATCCTCCGAAGCTGCTACCATCCCTGAGGAGTGTCATTCGCTACGAAGTCGTCAAGAAACGGAAGCTAGAAGAGAAAGTGTCCAGGAGAAAAACCCTGGTGATTGATGAAGATCTCGAGGCTCTGTCTCAGGCCATCCGGGAGGATGAGAAGCCTGAGGCACTGAAAGCCGAAGAAGAAATAAAAGCCGAAATTCCCGAGGAGGAAATCAAGGAGGAGCCGTGTCAGGAAGCTGAAGATGCAGAGATTGACAGGGAATTGGGACATTTGGATGGGAATCTCATCAAAATGCTGGCATATCAGCGTCTGCAGCAGATCATGAGTGAGAATCCAGATCTCATTGGGCGAGTGCACTACAGAAATGTGGCCAAGTCCATTCGTGAACTCTCCCGGACAAATCCTCTCAAGGGAACTCCCCTGCCCAGTGAACTCCTCTCTTCCAGCGATATCGCCCGAATTGCCAGTCTCTTCGAGTCTCCGCTCAAGGAGGACAAATCCCGGATCTGTGAAATGATCTATGGCCATCAAATCCCAGCAGAAGTCCTCTCGGCCAGATCCCGCCATCCGTTGGGGCAGGAGAAAATCCGGGCTAGAGCTGTCCTCACTCCAGTCGGCGATATTCTCTACAGCATGAAGTGGAGCTCGGCTTATTCTCTCTCCGGCGGCGTCTATATGCGCTACAGAAAGCTCACAATTGGCTCAGGTCCCGGAAGTGACTTGCTCCTGGACAATTTTGGTCGTTGCCGGCAAACTTCGCGGAAGCACGCAGTGATCTTCTTCGATGATGCAACGCAGCAATTTGAGCTGCTGAATTACTCAGAATTTGGCACAGAAGTCAATGGGCAGCTCTTCTCACTGGACTTCACGGAGCATCCGCTGACGTCGGAAGAGCAGGCGGCGAAACGCAGGAAGTCTCCGGAATTGCCGCCGGAGGAGCCGAAAAAGAAGACAAAACGCAGGAAGAAGCACAAGAAGGAGCCAGAGAAAGAGGCTGAAAAGGGACCGAATGAGGAGGATATTGAGAATCTGGTCAGGGACGTGATTGACAGGAAGCGTGGCATCAAGAGGGTTCATCTCAAAGTGGACGATACTGCAAAGTGAGTAGTGTCTTTCTTTTTTTCTTGACAGGGAATTCAAAATGGGTCATTTAAGGGGTTTATATCTCCACAAATTTATTTTTGAATTATTTGCATTGAATATCCAATTCGAAATTTTTCATCGGGAAACACTCAAAGTGAATTATAAATCTCAAAAGGATATTTTGAAAAATTTGAGGTTATCTTCAATACAACCTTAAAATACAAAAAACATTACTTTTACAGCTTTTGGAATCGCAAATTTCTGAAAAATTGCAAACTTTTTGTTTAAATCAAAATATTTACCCGTCAAATAATTTCGTCAGATATCTTTTAAGTTTTCTGCAGAAAATATCTACACCTCTGCCGAAAATCTGCCGAGAAATCTGTAGATATTCCTACGAATTTTATTTGGGCTTGGGACAAAATTCGTCAGAATTTTTTGCAGATTTTCTGACGAATCCTGATGCACACTCTGACGAATTTCTGTAGATATTTTGCCAATTTTCTGTAGATTTTTCTACATTCCATCTTTCCAGACAGCTGTGTCTGAAAAGATGGAATATTTTTCACTGAAGTTTGCAAAATTCATTAGAGTGATTCTTGGTGATTTCACCAGTGTTTATATAAAATAAATAATTCGGCGACGTCGTGTTATAAGTAGAGAATAGTGAAGTGATAATTTTAAACACAGTGTCGACCTAAATTTCGTATTTTTGTATCATTAGATTGGCGATTTTTAAGAAGTTAGTATTTTTGCTCGCATCTTTTTAGTTATCTAAAATTTTTAATCGGTAATGCTTGTTAAGCAGAGCATACGATTTTCTTTGTAACTTCTACAGTTTCTTGATAAATCAACAATATTTTTGTTGAGACAATGGAGACTATGCAGATTTCCAATGCAGAAATTCTGCCGAGAATCTGCAGATTTTCAGCAGAATTTCTGCCGAAAATCTACAGATTTTGTGACAGAAATTCTGCAGAAAATCTACAGATTTCCTCTGAATATACCGTTAAAATTCAAAAAACCTCAGAGTAAAATCGGCAGGTAGAGCAATGATTTTACGGGTATTTTTACAGGGATTTGGAATCAAATTTCTGAAAAATTGCAAACTTTTTATTTAAATCAAAAGGATGTAATGTAAATGAAGTGACAGGAATACTATAGCCAACGGCTGCGGCAATTCCATTGGATTTCCAGCAGCCTTTTCTGCCATGTCTGCTGATTTTACCGCTAAAAATCCGCGTGGAGTTCCCTGGATTTTACCGCTCAAAATCCGCGTAAGCTTCCGAGATGGAATTTGACGCTAAATTTCTTCCTAGCGTTCCATGAACGTTTGCGGAACTCTGTATAGGACCGTCTAATAAGAAATGTCCGCGAGTTTCCATGGACTTTTCTCTGACGAATATTTCCACGGCTTTTCCTATGGATTATTAGCGTATAATCGGCAGTCAGCCCTTTAAAAATTTGGAAAAATCCTCTTTATTTCCGCGAAATTCTCCGTGGAAATTTCCATTCAACGGCCTTAGAGGCTTCCGTGGTTTAATATTACGAAATTCCACGACTTTTCCAGTGGATTTTTTAAATATATTTTTCTTCAAAATAATTCCAAAAAATGATTAAAAATTTCGTGGAACTTTCATAGAGAATTTCCAGAAAAAACATCCACAAATATGGACGATCAGTGCCAATTGGCAGCTTAGAACTTGGAGAGTGTTCATGTTCATCTATCAGACGAACACTCAATTGTTCTACTTTTGAGCTGAAAATATTGCTACCATATCGTTCATTTGAGTATGTCTAGCTCGCAAGAATTATAGCGTTAGGGCGAAAAATAAATGCAGAATTTTCGCGTTTACTTCCATGGAGTCTTGGCCGGAAATATACCCGAAACTATACTCGGAATATTCAATGGAAATTATGTTTAAATTTCCATGGAATGCTCTTAAATAATTGCAAGAGAATACTTCGGAATTTTTTTCAAGGAAATCCACGTGAAAAAAAGCTGATAACTCCGCAGAATTCCAAGCAGAATATTAGCGTTTATTTCCCCGGAAGCTCACGCGGAAAAATACAAGATAAATTCCATGGATTTTTCCGTTACTGTGAAACTTTGCTTGAAAACTTGATCTTAGGAAATAAGCAGGAATTTTCCTACAAAAAAGGGGGCGTGTTATGGTAAAATCCATGGAAAATCCATAGGAAAACTTCTGGAATATTCCATGGAAAATTCCAGTGGAATCCGCGGACGTTTCACGTTTAATTTTCCATATGAACCTTCCATGGACTTCTACTAGAAAGTGACGCTGGATTTCCATTGTATGTTGTTCAAATTTTCCATGGAATGGCCATTTTCCATGGCCTCTCCTTGGAAAAATTCCATGGAAAATTGCGGAAATTTAGCGTCCAAATTCCATGGAATGAGCGAAATTTGACGCAAAATGTCCAATGGAACATCCGCGGAAGTTTACTATGGGGTAGGCATAATAATCTAAAATTTGATCAAAATGTTCAGTGGCGTTTTTGAGCAAAATTAGTTTAAATTTTGACGCTCTCGCAGCAGCGCCATCTGTGGTGACTTTATGAACTTCCATCTGAAGGTATAGCTCCGTATAGCTCGGGTTAGGAGTTATCGATCGACTTAAGTATTTTTGTGTTTGATAGGCATAATCTGCAGTTATAACATACTAAAATTTTAGACCGTTGCACAAAGGAATTTTTGAGTTATTTAACTTAGAATATTGAAAAATCTTTTTAAAAATAGCGCCCCTAGCGGTGGTTTTATGATCTTGCGATGTTAGAAGGGGAAGTTGCATTTCACGAGAGCTTTCTAAAATGACTTCACTTTTTAAATTCTAACAATTAGAACCGGAGTTAATGCGTTAATAAATTGTTTTTGGCACTTATAGCTCAGGTCAGGTGGGTCAGGGGATCTTAAGTTTGCTACTGATCGAAAGCTATAAGGTCCAGCTATAACATACTAAAATTTGAGTCCGATCCATGCTATAGGGGCGGAGCTATTCAGAAAAATAGGGTATTCAAAATGGCGGAAGGTCGGGGTCAATGCACCATGTTGCAATTTTCACCATTATAACATAACCTTTACCGAAAACCGCAAGTCGATATCTTTTTTAGTTTAACCCTTTATGGACAATTGGGTCGCCGGTGACCCAAAAATGAAATTTTTCCTACGGGCATCTAATGTTGTGTATTGGTCTAATAAGTCAGAAAAAGTGATTTTTTCTGACCCCCGATTTTTGACCCTCTCGTCCTTAAAGGGTTAAGAGATATTAAGTTCCAAAGAACGGGCAGACAGACGGACAGGAACGTTTTTTAGCCACCCATATATGCGTAATCAGGAAGTGTCAAAACACGTTTTGACAAAGTTTGGGGCCAATCGGAGGATATGAGATTTTATTAGGATTATAGTAGGTGAGACTGTTAAAAAATCTCACCTAATACCGTTGAATTATTCCTATAATAACGATTTTTCAAGTTTAAAAGTTAAAAGGGCACTAGAGAGAGAGCACATTTATCAAGCGAATGGGGTCATGTTTCAGCTCGTTGGAAAGGTCTTGGAATTTCCGATAAAACTGAACCGGTTCCAATCAGCTCTGAACCGGTTCATAACCGATAACACATTTTTATTCAAAATTCAATTAAATTGCCCTTTTTTGGTTTTTTTTTTGGGCAATATTTTGAGTGTTTTATAAATCGGTTAAAATCGGTTGTGAACCGGTAATGAACCGATAAGTAATTTTCGTCCGAAAATCAATTCTATTGCTCTTAGAACTATTTTGGGAATATTTTGAGTGATTTATGAATCGGTTTAAATCGGTTGATAACTGGTAAACAGATGGATAATGAGAAAGTACTTTTGAGGTGTAGCATCAAAGTCACAAGTTTGAGAATTTTGCAAAGCTTGAAATTCTTCACGAATTCTGAGATTCCACAGAGTTTGGAGGCTTTTCCGGCTCTTTTTCCTGTTGATTTATTTTTTGAAAATTAAGAAAGATATACAGTAGACTCTCACTCAATCGGCTCTTTTTCAATCGGGCGACAAATTTTGTTGACAATTTTCACGTTTAATTATGAAGCTAATTTGCTCAAATTTGCTGTAGTTCTTCCTATTTTATCGTGATTTTTTATAATTGAGCGCTTTTTGTGGAATTTACAAAGGCTTTGACGCCCAAATCTATCGATGAACCGGATGACATTACGCCCCAAATGCCCAATTGAGAGAGAGTCTACTGTACTCCAAACGCTAGCCCGAGATGCCAAAATGTTGCGTATACTTGCAGGATGTCAGCTCCTGAGCAATATCCCTGCAATTGTACAAGTCGATCTCCCTTGGTTGCTGGCTGGGAGGGATCTGCCATCCTCAAGCACGGCTATCTGCTGCGCTTCGGTTGTCTGGCGTTTGTCTTCTCGATCATCGAGTTGGAGGCATCAGAGGACCAGGACAGTGCATAAAAAAAGTGTCGCTAATACTACTGCATGTTCAAATGTTTTATTCAATTTTAGATGAATGTAAGAGAGAAAAAAAAACAAGATTTTAGCTGAAAAGTTTTAAAGTGTAAATTCCAGTGCCCAAAATGTACGTTTATTTTGCCAATAAATTCTAAATGTGAAATGGTTGTTCATTAATTAGATGGAAAGAACTTTTTTTTCTTGAGAATATTAAATTGGTAAATTTGTGCTGAAAGGGAGAAAATGTATTTTCTCAAGGAGCTCCGTCAAGTATTAAATCTTCAAGTAATTTATGTAAGTAAATTGTTCGTGTGTGGAGGAATTTTCATTTCCCATCTCCGTGTGGATTAAAATAATGGTCATCAGAAGGAGGACCAAGAATCTGCAAGTTCACAAAAGAGATACTCCCACTACCCCCCTCCAACCATTCACCCTCTATTTTGCTATTTATGGCTGCGAAAGGGAAATTGATCCTGTTTCCGGTGTTGCGAAATACTCCTCTTGTGCTGGGGGATCCCTAACAATGAAGAGTGGCTGTGGCCTGAAATTTACGAGGCATCGCGCTTTGCCAGGAGAAGAGATGATGGTGGTGCTTATGGTAATTCTTTTGGAATGCTAAAGTGCTGCTCTCCCTTTATGTGGAGCCTCTTGGTGCTTGTGTCCTGGAATGAGACTCCCATCGAGAGATAAAAAGTCAGGGAGATTTTGTGCATGTAAAATTAAGCCCACTTTTTCACACCACGATGCACAAGATATGCAAAATAATTATTTTATTCCCCGTATCTCAGGCAAAAAAGAGAGAGATAGTGGGTAAAGATCCGGCTAAAGCTCTTTATGAGATACTTGAAGACTTGAATCATGCGAAAGCCAGGAGTAAGAAGATGCAAAGCTACAAAGTTTTTCACTTTTAGTTCGTTTGTTCGCTGAGTAAAGAAATTAAGTAGAAATATTCTTCAACATAAAGTTTAAAGTTAAATTACTGTTGAATTCCGGAAGAAAGTTAACCATTATTCCAAATATTTATTTTTTTTTATTTAAAAAAGGCGTTTTAAACTGTGTATTCAGTTCCGAATGTTCTTTTTTCTGTAAAATTCACAATGTTTTTTTTATCTTTGGTGTTTGTATTTAATTCTTAAAAAAAATGGTTGGTGTCTTGGGTATATATCAATTGTCAGTAAAGACCTCTACACATTGACAGCAATTTTCATAAAAAATTGCTTTCTTGAAGGAAATTATCTGCAATGCTACAGGCACAAACGTCAAAATTCTGTCAAAAATGCACTTTTTGACGAAAATTGCTTCCAATGTATAGAGGCCATAAGACGCAGTACTATTCTACATCTTTTTCATGTCTAAAATGATCCTTTACGTTACGGTCTATTCAGATGAAAGATATTTGTTTGAGAAATTTGAAAATTCCTACAAACTTACAAATTTATAGAAACAATGATAATATAATCATTTTTATGAATGTATTGAAAAATATTTTGAACAGAAAGCTTGAGAATTAAACGTTAAGGACAGTTCCTAGCGTCATTCGTGAGAGAAAGCAGTGCCCTCATGCGGAATACGTGGCAAATATCAGTGAATTTTCTGGATAAGTTTTTTTTAAAAGTAAAAAAAATATCCAAGATATAACTTGGACACACGATTTTCTATAAAATTTGGCGACTGATGACGCAGATTCATTCTAAAATAGTAGGGTAAATGTCCTAATTCAAAACCATTTTCAGACGCTTTAACTTTGACAGATGATTCAACACATTAAGTTCATATTTTTTCTGAGGAGAATTACATAAATTTGCTCCTTGACTCTTCTAGAATGTTACTGTTTAATGAAAATTTTTTAGATATAATTTGAAAATTCTTAAATTTAAGAAAAATACAAAAGTGCAAAATACTGCAATTGGAAACAAATTAATCCAAATGGAGACAAGGGAAAGTTTCTAATTGGAGACATATAGTGTATAAGTGAAACCGCGACGAAAAGCTGCCAAAACATTGTTGAGTTGCTCCTGAGTGCAGGATTTGTTCTTATTCCTGGTCTTTTCTCCTTTCCCAACTAAAATAATAAGAAAATCTCTCCAAAAAAAAAATCATATTTCCGGGGTTTCCTATTGAAGGATTTGCAGACACTTCAGAAAAACACTTTTTGTTAACGAAATAGGTAATTATTTCATTTGAAAACTTCACGTACCGTTAACAATAAAGATTAGCACTTAATTTAACTAAAATTAGTCAGAAATATGACATAAATGTTAAACAAAACGAATAAACAACAGTCATTTTTCATTACAGTGTTTTTCATTGGAAAACATGCTCGATCGATGAAAAATTCGATGGTGAAAAGGTACACTCTTAATTTTTCTGAAAAATTAACAAATTAAAATTTGTGAATATGAATGGAATTTCGCTTTATTTGGAGCAAAATTAACTACATAATGAAACTGTGGTATAGAAAATATATAAATATAATAATTTAGTACTGTATTTATCATGAAAACATTGACGTTTCCATTTGGAGTAGCGAAAAATTTCCATTTGGAGCAGGTTTTGAATTAGCTTAATTTACCCTATCTCTGGACAATTTCCCACCTTTCAACTTTTTGTAATTTGCCATTTTTAATCTAAATTATAAATTATCAAAAAACTGATTATTACTTATTATTTATCATTATTTTTATATATACATATAATTACCATTAACAACTTTAAAATGTACAAACCCACCATTTGCCTTTCAAATGACAGAAAGTTAAAATGTAACCGGTTTACATTAAGTTGGTTGCATGTTTTGACCATTTTGAATTAGTTTTTTAAATGAGGCAACAAACTTTTGATTTCTCAAAAATGACCAACTTTTGGAAAACAGTTATTTTTGATATGAAATAAAATTATTTTTTTTGAAAAATATAAATAATATCTACGGATTACAGGGAACTCCTGCAAAAAGAAAAATTTGAAAAAGTAATTTTTCTATCATTTTTTTCACTTTATTTCTCAAACATGCATTAGGCAACAAACTATTGACACCCACTGTATGTTTCTTTCCATTTCCTCTCCCCTTCCGCCTCTCCTAAACCAAGTTTTTTGTCGGTTCTCTTGAATTGAAACACCTAGGAGGCCTATGACCGAAAATATTTACGACATTGAATTTTCAAAGGTCCAAGTTCAGCCTTTGCTTGAAATTGAACCTTTGGAAAGGTCTTGAAATTCCCAATCCGACTGCATCAATTTCAAACGGTAGGGGAGACTGGGGCAAAATTAGTTACTCATGGTATTAGATATTGGGATGTTAAATTTGCCTTACAAGAAATATTGAGGAAACCATAATTTTATCGAAGTAAACACCTTCCTTTCTATTCTTTAAAATGTTTATAAACCTAATACTAACTTTTTTTGTGAATTATAACGTAATGAAAAAAATCATTTGCTGACTAATTTGCCCCAGTCTCCCCTAATGAATTACAGTAGATTCTCGCAAATTCGGCTCTTTTAAGATCGGGCTACTTTATAATTCGGGCGGCAGTTAAATTTGAAAAAAGTTTGTTAACATTTTTCAAGTTCGATTATGATTATTCAAATGAAGCAAATATGCTCAAATTTGTCATGATTTGTCTTAGTTTTGATGTGATTTTGCATTATTAAGAGGTTTTCATGAAATTTATAGTAGCAATGAGCATATAAACTCAATATGAGTATATGCAGATGAACATTAAATCGTTGCATTTCAAGCAATTTGCTGCACGAATTTCTCTCTAATTCGATTGACTTTATTTTGGTCCCAAATGCCCGAATTTGGGAGAGTCTACTGTAGTAGGGAAGGTAGAGGTAGTTTTACGCATGCATTAAAAATAAACATCTTCATCTTCAGGCGAAAAACAAATTTTTAGCAAATGTTCTGTATATTTTCAGAGAGTCCATACTCAGAAAAAGCTAACGAAAGACAATTAGTTTAAATGTGTTTCATATAGAAAAAGGTCCTGAAAAAAAGTTCTGCTGTGTGAAACTGCCCCACACTTCCTTAAAGTTACCGTAATGATTTATTCTTTTCGAATATTTTTATTTATTGCTCATATAAATTTTTGGTTCCAAACGGTAAACAGTACGAGATATCAACTTTCGGTTTTCGATGACCCTCATCCCCCTATTACTTCAGTTAATTATCTAGAGGAGCTTTTTCTTCTCCAAAACCATGTTTTTAGGTTTCCTTGGACACGGCTTCAGAAATTTCTTTAATTTTAGAATTTCAAGTAACTCATTTGCAAAAAAAAAAATTAAAAAGGTACATATTTATTCTATCATTTTTCCACATGATTTCTCAGACATATTTTTCCAGAAACTTTTAACTGATACTGACCGGTATGTGTCTTGGCTTACAGCTTTCTATCCTTTTCAATTTTAATTTATTCAGTTAATTTCTTTTAAAAATTATGAAAGAGGTAAGTATTATAAATTAGAATCTATAATATTTTAATAGTTTTTTTTTGTTACTTGTTTATTCAATACTGTCCTTCAAAACACATTTAGTTTTGCTAAAATTCTATAATCACAAATATTTACATAAAGCAAATTAAAAAATTCCGTTTTCATTAAGATCAAAATTAAAGTAAGTGGTTTAAATTGAAAAGGTAACAAAAGTTGCAGCCATGTAACTGACGAATAAATGTTTCTACAGAGATCTTCAGCCTTCTAAACAGCTGAAGAATGGTAAATTGTGAGATGAGTAAGATGGTGAGATGATAATAAATTTTAAATGTGCGGCTCTGTGCCTATTAAATGTGGCTCCCTCACATGGCAACTTTCTCACAATCATCCCCGTCGTCTCATGCGTGTTGCTGGCGGGAAAAGTGAGTAGCAGAGGAAGTTGTCTGCATGTAAATTTGTGAGTATATGGAAATGCTGAGTGGTTATAGGAGATTAGTGACAAAGATAATATTCCCCGAGTGTAAGAAGAATTCTAGTCATCTAAGAGTTATTTGGGATTATGTCACATTCCATAAGTTTTCTCATACATATTTATTCAAGAGAATCAGCTACTTCTCGCGAAGCTCCTGGCATGAATTTTGCTCTCACAGACAACAAGCTTTGGGAATGAAAAAAAAGAAGACCTCCCATCCCTTTCTTTTGTACCATGGGAAAATTCTCAATGGGGGAGAAAGTGTGAGCTAAAGTTTGCTAAGGAAGGATTTCAGATGAAATTTATGCTTTTCAACAATGAGAAAGATGTGTTTAAATCTTCTGTTTTTCCCCGATAATTGAAATTATTAAATTTCTTTTTTGCGCTTGATATTCAAATTAGTATAAAATCGTTAAAACCCAGCTGACCAAGTTATTATCATAAAATTTTCATTACTGAAATGCCAATGTATCAATAGCAGTATTTGATCGATACTAAGATGATGTTGATTACTTCAATTTCATTAGTTCAAAATTAACATATTTGAGCTGAAATAAATAAAATATTCATATCAAATTGTAAATTAGACAAATAATTCTATGGAATTATCAATGATATTGTCTATAAGTTACAAAATCCTTTGTGACAAGTCCTATCCCAATCATTTCCATGCCTGAGGAAGCAGGAAAATCCCTCCGAAACGTCGATGTCGAGAAAGGAAAGAAGAACAAACCAAAGGTCATTTCCGTGTTTCAATTATTGCTAAATCAACTAATTGGCCGAAAGTCATCTAGTCTTATGCTGTCTACATACTAAGAAGCAATTTTCGTAAAAAATTGCCTTTTTTAAAAAATTTCTAACGTTTCTACCTACAAGGATAGGGGAAATTTTCTTTAAAAAGACATATTTTAAAGCAATTTCCACTAGTGTGTAGAGGCCATTACAGTTTCTTTCAATGATTGTGTCAAGTATATCTACGGCTTAAGTAGCCGGGACCACATAACCCCTTATAGAAAAGTCTTTATTGGCTGTGATTTTGTATTCCTAATGAAGATGAGGTATAGGAAGGTTCGGCCAGTATTCGAGGACTTATAGTATCTAAGGTTCAAGGTGACTGTCTCTATCGATCGCCCCTTGTAAAGGGCGTAACTTTATTTAATTCGATTCCTGCTAGTTACTGTATTTCAGCCGTTGCAATCCGCGAGTTCTATCAACAGGCTAGATCCTAGAAAGTGTCAGATTTTGTTTCTTTTCTTCTTTTGTTTCTCTGTCTTTTTTCTGTCTTGATTATTAGCAAATCGGTGCGCCATTTCTTTGGTTAAAACTCCTTTGATGCCTCGTTTTGCGAAAATGGCCACTGAAGGACCAGTTCAAACCCAATTTCGTGCCATTTTGCTTCTTTTTTTGGTTTTGGTCCAAAGTGGATAAATGCGGCAGCCATTGCGCGAAGAGCTTCTTCATATCCTAAATATCATGTAAGATGTTGAACAAACGGTTATATGACATCTTTGTAATATTAGCTAACTCTCTTAATTTTACTTTAGGGTCGTTTAACACAATATCATTGATTTTTCGATGTTTTCTGAAATATTGACATCTTTTCGGTGTCCAGATCGTTCAGCACCATTTTTGCTTGTAGTGCCACAATGAAAGTCCGAAAATCAAATCTACTGAATCATCCTAATTAACGGTGTAGAGTCCGGTTATTAATTATCTAGCTTATAGATGGTATGGGTTATCGTTTTGTTACGTAATGTTTAATAAAAAAAACGATGCCCAGAATTTTCCATTAAAAAAAATAGGTAGATTGTTTCTAACAGCTGTAATTTGAGAATCAATGGCCCGATTGGTGTAAAATTTTTACATATATCATTTTAAACATGGCTGATTCGAGATATATTCAATTTTTTGATAGTGATTCCATCTATTTGTCAGTCTGTGCACTTATTGACCGAAGTGTTACGTTTGGTTACGGTCGAGTTTTCTGTAAGGAAATTCTGTATGACAAAGCCATATGACAAATTTAATTTTTTATGGTATATTCAGAAAAACTAATTGTAAATGGCAAAAAAACAAACGAGCAGTAAAAAATTAAAAATGAGCAGTAAAATATTTAAGTATGGTCAGTAAATGACTTAAATCTTTACAAAAATGGGCCTAATTTATATATTTAATACTTAAGTTTGTTCCATATAGAGTGAAAAGCCCTTTATTTTCCCTTTGCCAAAATTTGGACGACAATAACATTGTTTGAAATTTCTTTGTTTCTGATAAATTTCAACTTTTTACTGCTCATTTATTCAATGCCATTGTAAATTCGACTCCTATCAGTTACTAAAAGCTTCATAGAGCTTCTTGCGATGGTCATTCAACGCTCATTGGACTTTGAAGTGGTCCTGATACCAAATTTTGCCACGAAAATTTGTCATATTACATTGTGATACTGTTACCGAATTCCACTTATGATCAAGAATCGCTTATTGGTTTATCCAATTTGGTCTTGTTTTGCTGTTTTGTGTCGTATTATCAATTATACCTTAGGTTCTAGTGTACAGAGCCTAATGAATGAGCATCCCTTGGAAAGGTAAGTAATTCTGCTTCGGGTTTGTAGAATACATGTTGTTTGAAAAAAAGAACTCAAAAATTCCTTGCGGATAAAAATGTTCATTATGTTCATGAATACGTACATAAGCGCCTTAGTAATTCATAATATAAATAATTCATAATATTTAAAATTAAATATTTCATTCAATTTTTATCAAGCTTATTTAATGGTAAGACCTGAATGTTTTGCTGAAAAGTTAGTTATTCTGTGTCAGACGGGACACTTTACTATAATTTATATTTATAAAAGTTAGTTATTGCTTTCATTATTTCCAAAAAAATCAGATCATTGAATTTTTAGGTGATGTGAGGAGATTTCAAAATTATAAATTGCTCATGTATTTTGCAAATACCAGCAATAAATTCCTTTTTGGGTTATAATTAACAGGCACTCACAAGAGTACTAATGAAAGTCTTCAATATTTAATTATTTTCCATGGGGATTTCAT
This sequence comes from Phlebotomus papatasi, assembly GCF_024763615.1. Taxonomy (NCBI): domain Eukaryota; kingdom Metazoa; phylum Arthropoda; class Insecta; order Diptera; family Psychodidae; genus Phlebotomus; species Phlebotomus papatasi. Next base: position 92,604,373 of record NC_077222.1, on the reverse strand, counting down.
ATTTTGCTACCCCAGGTATAATGCAAGCACAGAGGGAATCTACAAAAAAAATAAAGAAATCTCATCCAAATATGCTTTTCCCCATTTTATGATTTCTCTTCCATTTGTCGGAGTTTTTCTTTGGTTGAAAAAAGAAACCCTCACCCACGATTTGTAAATATTTTGACTCAAATTTCAATTACAGCATGAAAATAACACACAAATATACAGAAATTTTTTTTTCATGGAGGCACTGAAATTTCTCCCTTGGGGATATGCTCCCCTTTTCCATATACGTTTCTTCGTGCAATGCTAAGTAAATACAAATCGGGAAATTTTATTCGTCTATTGGCTTCCTCAATTTTCCACCCTCGTAACAAAAATCCCCATACCACAGGAAACCCATATCAATAAAAACTTATTTAATTTAAAATAAAATTAACACATTTTGCTCCAGCCGGTCAGAGAAAGTTTTTTTTTAACTCTCGAGTCCATTTGACTGGATTTTGTGGAGGAGACTCTGACCGAAGATATGAGAGCACAAGAAAAGTTGTTTAGGGTGGATTTTCTCAATTTTCTCTCCAAAGCGGGAATGAATGGGGCAAAAAGCCAGTAAAACAGTGTACTAAAGGACTTTTATTGTAATTATTGGAATGTTTCGCTTCAATTAGCTCTGTTTCGGTGGGATTCTCTCTTTCTATTTTCGCCTAAATTGCTGTACTTGTGGTAAAGATTTTTTTTTTGTAATCCCGAGATTAAATGAAATGGAAAAGTGGGATTATACCTCGAATGAGTCACATTTTTTGGTTTGTGGAATACTAACAATATTCATAAGGGGTTTGGTATGTGGTTTGGTCAACATAACCTCATATTTTTGACATTTCCTGTCATTCTCTGGCAACTGGTACGTTGCCGAGATTGTAGATTAAGACAAGAGAACATGAAACAAGTGATTTTTCATTCCAAAATGAATAATTCTGTTCCTTATACACCGAAAATTTATACCCAGAAGCTTTAGTGAATCACATGATAATGGAAAGTATAAATTTTCCAGAGAACCCCACAAAACTATCCCCAGGATAAAGGGAAAGGCATTAATAAGGCATATAATACTTTAACATTTTAATGTACCTTGTGCCATTGTGTTGAAGATGTCGAGTCTCTATCTATAACTCTCAGAAGTTGGTGGCTTGATCTTATTCAGAGGGTATTGTACAATCTCTCATCCCTATTCTAAAATCATATGTAGAGTTTTGGGCGCAATTTGACGAAGACGCCGACCTCATTTTCTGACTTTCTCCTTTCAAAATCATCTGCTTTTCCTGCTCATGCAGCGCCAGGGCATCAGCATAATTACATAATGTCATTAATTAAGAAACCCACACCAAATACCCGAGCCCCAACATAAATAATTACACACCACTGGAATGTGATGAGGTTGTTTATGCGAACTTTATGCTGACGAAAGCATTAAACTTTCAACTGTAACCCTTCTTCCGCGCAGCAAATTCTTCAGTACTCAAGTGTTGCCGTTGGATCTTGGGGTGTAATTCGCTCTGACGACTTTTCAATAAAAATCCAATTAAAGAGACATTTTGTCAGATGATGGAATTGGAAGAGAGCATCATCTGACAAAAATCGTCCTAATGAGTTTGATGTTTTGATGAGCTCTTTTTTTTTTAAATATCTTTTGGAATGTCGAGTGTTAAATATTGGCTTTTTGACGGATTTTAATGAGATAGGATTGTTTTTTTTCTAATTAAATGTTGTTTTTATACTTGAAACGTAGGTGTAACTTTCGTAGGTGTTGAATTTCATTAGAATAAAGGTGATAGTAGGACCACTGGGTTCTTGGTGGTGTTCTTTTTTTGTGATAACATCAGCTCTCCGGCATCTGGATGACAGCTGTCACTTCATATAGGTTTCAAGGGTTTCAGTATATCATTTTAATCGCCAATCATCCAGATAATGGAGAGTTGACTGTACTTTGATCATTTATGAGACATTAGAAACTAGGGGTGGCATTAGCTCTGAAGAATGCAATCACTTTTAATAATAATAATAATAATAATAATGCTGGCACAGCATTCCATGAAGGAACAAGGTTGTCAGTCGCATGCCCGTGGAATCAAGTGTAGTGAAGCTCACTGGATGCAATCCGAACACCTTTAACGCCAGAAAAATTCCTGGTGACCTAAAGGAGCTTCGAACCCGGGATACTTGAATCATAGAGCGAGTTCTCTACCACTTGACCCATTGAGTGGCCGCAACCACTTTTAGTGTGAATTATTTCTGCCTTCGGACGATCCTTTCGTAATATATTTAAAACTTTTTCAATGTTTGTTATTTCCATTTTTCGTAAACTTCTCATTATTGTCTTATAGTCTTTGAATTCAATTGTTTCATAAATTTACAATACACAATTAAAAAATATCTAATAAACTCTGGATTTTAATAGTTGTATGAAGTAGCATACTCTAAAATAACAATGAAATTAAAAAAAATCATTTGAGAAATATTGTGTTCTAGAAGAAATAGGGTAAATTAAGCTAATTCAAAACCTGCTCCAAATGGAAATTTTTCTCTATTCCAAATGGAAACGCCATTGTTTTCATGATAAATACAATACTAAATTACTATATTTATATCTTTTCTATACCACAGTTTCATTATTTAGTTAATTTTGATCCAAATAAAGCGAAAATCCATTCATATTCTCAAATTTTAAATTGTTAATTTCTCAGAAAAATTAAAAGTGTACCTTTTCACCATTGAATTTTTCATCGATCGACCATGTTTTCCAATGAAAAACACAATAAAGTGACTGTTGTTTATTCGTTTTGTTTAACATTTATGTCATATTTTTGGATAATTTTAGTTAAATTCAGTGTTAATCTTTATTGTTAACGGTACGTGAAGTTTTCAAATGAAATAATTACCTATTTCGTGAGCAAAAAGGGTTTTTGTGAAGTGGCTGCAAATGCTTCAATAGGAAACCCCGGAAATATGATTTTTTTTGGAGAGATTTTCTTATTGTTTTAGTTGGAAAAGGAGAAAAGACCAGGAATAAGAACAAATCCTGCACTCAGGAGCTACTCAACAAAATTTTGGAAGCTTTTCGTCGCGGTTTCACTTACACTGTTTGTCTCCAATTAGAAAATTTCCCTTGTCTCCATTTGGATTAATTTGTTTCCAATAGAAGCATTTTACGCTCGCGTATTTTTCTTGTATTTAAGAAGTTTTCAAATTATATCTAAAGAATTTTCACTAAACAGTAACATTCTAGAAGAGAAAAGGAGCAAATTTATGTAATTCTCTTCAGAAAAAATATTAACTTAATGTGTTGAATCTTTTGTTAAAATTAAAGCGTCTGGAAATGGTTTTGAATTTGGACATTTACCCTATGAGACAACATAACGTTTTTTTCTGTAATCTATTCTTAAAAGTGTCAATAGGTGTTCCTTTCACTCTATACATCTATATATTTTCCCTGAATTTTAATAAATTCAATAATTCTTTGAAATAATTATAAATATCAAATGTGTCTTATTATTACATTACAGTGATATCATGACTGATAGTTACCCTTTACTACTGTATGCGTCAGCCGGGATGGGCGGGAAAATGTATAAAATCCATGGCTGCCATTATTTTCGTGTAGAGGAAGATGGATGAATTTCCTTCAAGGATTTCAAGCAACTGAAATATTTTGCAACAATTTATGAACAATATTTAAACCAAGTTTAACCGTTTAATTTATTTTCTCTTGGGTATTGGTAGCATTGGTAGCTGCATATTTCCCGTTGATAAATTTATTATCTTAAAATTGTATAAATATTTTCGGATGTCATGCTCACCTGAAAATGCCCTATACTTTCCTATACATTTTCCGATGAGAAACGAATTTGACCGAGCTCGTTACTGATTTAAAAGTTTAGAATAGTGAATTTGAAAAGTTTTATACATTATTTCAAAAGAAGAATTCGTACGTCGCGTCGTACGTCTTTTAAATGATTTTATACAGCTCAGTGTTCTACCTACTTACGTACCTAAATATTTTTACGTTAGTTTGACGATGCTTGTCTTTCGAAAGTTCTACGTAGAAAGATTTACTTAATTTTCTGCAGGTAAGATTTTCGTCAGTTAAATGTAAGTTTTAGCTGAGATTCTTTGCAATCTCATTTTTTGTGGTCCGAGGTAAAATTTGACCTCATCAGATTGGGCCCAAATTTTTGCATTTACATATTTTGATACTTACAGATCAAGAATATGATTTGCGCCATTTTTCGTGGACAGTCCGTTCCGTTCCGTGCGTCGACCCTGTGCGTCGTATAACCGCGCGTCCCAGGCTATAAGTGTCCCAGGCTTTGCAAAGTGCTCTAACTCGCGACTTAGATGCTATCCCTCAAAAGTACTTTCGCATCATTTACCGTTTAGCGGTTCTCAACTGATTTAAACCGATTTGTAAATCACTCGAGAGATCCCACAAAATAATTCTAAGAATAATAATAATTCATTTTCGGACGCAAATTACTGATCGGTTCATAACCGATTCATTGCAGGTTCACAATCGATTCGAACGGATTTAAAAATCACTCTAATCTTTGCCCAAAATAACTTAGGAATAATGCAATTGAATTGTGAAAATTAATTATCGCTTATGAACTGGTTCATTACCGGTCCGAAACCGATTGTAACCGGTTTAGTTTTGTCAGAAATGCTAATACTTTTCCAACGGGCCCAAACATGACCCCATTCGTCTGATATTTTCGGTATTTATAAGGTGATTTCGATTAAATTTTAGTATATTTTACCCAATATAGAGGGCTTTCTAACGATATGGGTTGTACAGTAGACTCTCACTCAATCGGCTCTTTTTCAATCGGGCGTGAAAATTTGTTGACAATTTTCACGCTTAATTATGAAGCTAATTTGCTCAAATTCGCTGTAGTTCTTCCTATTTTATCGTGATTCTTTATAATTGTGCGCTTTTTGTGGAATTTACAAAGGCTTTGACGCCCAAATCTATCGATAAACCGGATGACATTTCGCCCCATATTCCCGATTGAGAGAGAGTCTACTGTATCTCAATGTACCCTAACCTTGATTGTACTGAAATTGACCGGACCGGAAGTTTTATATATTAACGAATTTTAATGAACTGTTTTATCCGTTTTATCTAAGAACTGTTTTGATCGTTTTGATAGTCTTTTATTTTCATACTATTCATATTTAGAATAGAAAATGACCATAGTGATAAGTCTAGATAAGCTTATGATAGTAGCTGCGACTCTTAAAACGAAACCTCAGAGTGCTTGCACATCGAAATGCATGAAAATTCGATTTTAAGTTGAATTTTCGAATTTAGAGTTGCAAGCTCTCCGAGGTCCCCTTTTAAGAATCTCAGCTTCAATAAACTTATCTGGGCTTATTACTGGTTTTGTAATTGCAATGTGTTTACATGTGACCAAATAATTACTATGCCCTTACGTTATGCTGCCTTCATTTTGCTTATTGGGGATTTATCAATATTACATTGATATTACTATACAGAAAAATCTGGAAAATCGTATTCTCTTCCATGATATACATTCTTATTTCTAAAAGCTGTTCACCAAGTTTAGAATAAAGATTAATCTGTTTGATAGCAGAATAGCGGATTAATAGGAAAATTTATGAAAAGTTTTTCCGTAGCTTCTTTTTGGCACATACAGATTGAGAGGAAATTTGTATCAATTTGTGTTGTTGCATTTTCTCCATTGAGAAATCAATGATTATCCTCCTGAAAATACTACTGCAGAATCTCTTAGCTAAATTTTTTATCCACCTCCTAAAATACTTTGTGGCAAAATTCTCCACAAGGAATGAGTTGAGTGAACAAGAGAAGGTCATTGAGAGTGTGACCCAGAGTTAAAAGAGCCACTAAAGGCGATCTCATGGATTTTCTTCTTCCTCCAGAAGAAGACTTATAGGAGATATTTTATAGTTTCTGGCTTCGTGACAAAAATATAAATTATGTACATATTTTCTATGTGGCCACAAAAATGTTTCCCCTTTTTTCCCTGGGAAAGCCACAGCGTGAATGTATTGCTGTGATATAGATTGCAAGAATGGTTGAGAAAATCTGATTGGTCAGAGAGAGCTTTTCGTGCTTTGATGCTCTTCTTGGCCACAAAGTGTGTGTGAGGGCCTCACAATTGCCACGATAAACGTTTATCTTTTATTATCCAAAAGTTCTCCTCTTCATCATCCTCGAAGATTCTCATGATGGGTTAGGGGTATGAGCGTATAATAGAAAATAATTTCCCTTGATTCTTATCGTTCCTTCATTGTCTGACTTGGTGGTTTTTGACGTTGCTAAGGCTTCCCATGGAAATTTCCCAGGATGATTTACGCATCTCTCATTTGATAATCAACCCTCCATTCTGCCCAATACGAAGGGCAAAACAATCATCAACACTCTTCCATGGTTTCCAAGAGATTTTTCCCGTGAGGTAATTAAATCGTCATTCGATAAATAAGCTCATTTGCATTCTTGAAAGTTGATTAGGAACTCCTTCAAGTTATTTATACATAGACTTTCCCCCAGAAAGCTCTTTTGATCTCTGATTTGTTATCTTATCGAAAGCAAACTTTCTTCCATCAAAGTGTCTAATTAAACTTGACAAGGTGTAGGCGGTAATGGCGGCAAAAGCAACTCGACTGTAATGAAATCATGTAGATTTTGCGTGTAGAATATCACAAGAACAGGTGCAAATTCAGTCAAGTTTGGAGACAAGTTTGTACACAATTTGTATTTCTAATCATTTTAAGTTTGTAACAATTTGTTCTCCATTGTAAATTGCAAGCAGGAGATGAACAGAATGATCTGGGAGTAGGATAGATATGCCTCTATATATTTCATGTTTGTGCAAATATTGGAATTATATATGCAGATTAAATTTTCAAAAGTAATTGAGAAAAATAAGAGTTGAACAGAGGCGTTGTCACACCCAGGGGGGTGACATAAGCTCTGAAAAATGCGACCAGTTTTAGTGTAAATTTTTTCCTGTTTTCGTACACATTTCACGAGATATCTTCAAAACTACGTAGGTTGTCAATTTGGTGTTTTCGGTTGCCTCTTCGTTATTAAATTGGGTTTTATTTTGTATTAGTATTTTTTGCTAATTCATTCTACAATGACAGAAAACAGATAATAAACTCAAAAAATTTTTTCGGCGCGCTAGTAACATATAGGAAACATAGGAAATGTCATGCCCCTGGTCACACCTATGAGAATTCAATTGAAACGAATTAAGATGCATTATGCATTATTCTTCATTTAGCACTATAATTATTCGATTTGAATTTAATTTGTGCATTTCGGATACTTCGGTCGGCATGGGATAAAAATTGATTGGAATTAGTTCGGACTTGTCCGAAATTTCATTCAAATCGGTAGAAAAGCACTGCCCAGAACTTTTTAACTTTGACCTTGACAAACGGTCACAATGAGAGATTCAAGGTCATTTTTATATGATAAATACCATTAACCGTCGCATAAAAATATCTTGAAAACAAATGGGAAAATGGGGCACCACTGAACATGGGGTAGCACCAAACACTGATTTTTATTTCCAAACTAGTACTTGGATAATGACGAATATTTCCTCAGTGAACAAAAACCCCTATAGTATCTATGAATTTATACAGGTCTCTTCCTCTGAAATCTAATATCTAATTAATAGTTCGATGCTACCCCCTGTTCGGTGGTGCCCTAGTTTCTTCTAAAATGCCTTTAGAGCGGTTAGAGAGTTGCACAGGAAAATAAAGGTCTAGTTATGAATTCAGGGTGGATTTATAAAGGGAATTCACATTCACACACTTCAAGTCCACCAAGTAACTATCTATTACTGTTTAAGTGTTTATTTTTGAAAACGGCCAAACTATGAAGATGTAGTCAACCCATAAAACTAACAAACACACATTTTTCCACATTATTTTTCTCAATATTTATAACAAATTTGATATAAAGAATGGATCGATTTTTTTACAAATTAAACCGATAGAAAAGCGTTTCAGTCACTCCTGATCAATTCATATTCGAATTTCTGTATGGCAAACAGATTTACTGACTTTTCCCTGCAATTACGTAGGAACAATAACCCGACAGAGGTAGAACTACATTTTGTTGCCCTATTTCTCGCTTCGGAGAAAGTTATGAAAAGTTGATACACAAAGTTACACAAGGAAACTTGGACATTGCATCGATTTTGATAATATTTTCCTCTATTACGTATCCGGATGTGAATTCTGAATGACAAATTCTTCTCTTAGACTGTTACATTATGCAAAAAATGGTATTTTCCAGAAAACACCAAATGATAACCCATCAAATAAAATTGTGAAGATTAAGAAAGAATTGTTCTTTCTGTTAATCGCGAGTATGCCATTGGAAAGTTGGTCGAAGATTGTAAAGCTGGTAAATCTGGAAAAAGTGCTATAGCTCTGTTTGTTGATATCACTGTTTCGCTAAGAAATCGATAGATCGGCATGTTGAACATACCATGTTCATTCACAAAAATCGGCAGATCGGCACGATTTTAGCCAAAAATCGGTGTATTTAAGTGTCAGTTCGCTCCTATGAAGTATAGCGTTATTTTAAACTCGTGTAACCTAGTCCCCGGCGAGTGGCCTTCAAAGTTGAAGCCAATTTCTTACTTTCACATACAAATGCGTATGGGAATTTTTCTGCACTCGTGATCGTTATGCTACATATTTAAAAAGTGAGAAGTTTTTCCGTATTATAAGATACCTTTTCGTATGGAGGGATAAATACACTAAATTTTTGTTTAGATAGATTTTTTCATTGTAGCACTGTAAGCTGAGTCCGAGATCAATTTAGGAATTGGCTTCAAATAGCTCCATATAAAAAGGCCAACTTGCCAGGCGTTTGCGTGTAACATTCCTCTCGTTCAGTAATAACCATCCCGATTTGAGAGCTCTATCTGGTTAAGGTTTTTTCCTGTACCGATTCGAAGGTATATCAGAGAGGACTTACCTAAAAATCCGTTGGAAGTTCGAACGTTTAAACCGACGAGTTTATGAAAAGAACATTTATTATTTTAATGAAACTGTAATTAAAACAGTCTGGCATCCTAAAATTCCACAAAACTACACAAAAAATCATTTTTTTAGTTTACGTTTAGACACTGTTGTTGATACAGCAGAGTCCCGCTATAGACCATCGCTCTATAGTCCACAATTTATCGACCGTTGATTTCAAAACACTGATTTTAACCCATTCAGTCAATGTACCAGAAATACTTTAGATAGAATGTTTATATTTTGGGATTTGTTTCCTACAGATTAATAGATGAATTTTTTGAAAAGAAAAAAAAAATTATCTATTATGGCGGCGCGGGGAGCCCCTGTCAAACACACGTCTTAACGGTCATTGAATTTGAAATTCTGTGTATTAATTCTTTCCGAACTCTATTGCATTAGATAGAGTAATTATCCAAGAAAACAAATTGGCAACTAGAATTCAAATTAAGAAAGAGGAAAGAGGCCAATTTTAACAAATTCGACGGGATGTCGTATTTTTCGTCCGCCATTTGGACCAAAGATTTTGCATGACCTTCCGCGAAGCAAGAAAACATTAACAAAATGTATTTTCATCTTTGTCGGATTATTTTTCCCAAGTAGTTGAAAAACTGAAGTAACTAAAAATCCATTCCCGACAGCAATTCGGATAACAATGACCCAGGAATAAATCATCTAAAATCACTCAATTTGCGTATGATGTATAACACCATGGTAAGGAATGGGTTAAGTTAGGTTATGTTTTTTAGTACGCGACATGCAATGTTGCCATAATCATTTTAATATTTTTGGCAAACTTTATTGAGTAGTTGTGATAATTTTGATCCATAATGAAGAGAGCGAGGACAAGTACCACAATCGCAAAAAAAGTGGAAGCCGTCGAACAATTTCAATACTAAAAGTCGATGATAATTTTAAAAAAATGACATGGACTATAGTGCGAACCAAGTGTCAAATCTGGAACCAAATATGGACTATAGCGAGACTCTACTGTATTATTGACGGATTGAAGCGTCAAGAATACAAAAATTCGAAATAGCAGAACAATCAGCGCTAATGTGGCGAGTACGTGAACTTGCACTTTAGGCTTTCGGTAGATTTTCGAATAGGTTTGGCTTGGCTTTTCTCTTTCGAAATGTTATTACTGAACGCAGCCATTATAAATTTCCTACAGACAATTTCAATGGAAAATTTTAACGTACTGTATTGGAAAGACTAATCTTGAAAATTTACTTGCGGCAGACCGGCACAAGATCGGCAAATCGGCACTCGAGTTAACCGTGAACGGAATAGTTACCTACTCCTTGGAAGCGATCTTGTGCTCGCCAGGCATTGGATGCACTCTTATGGTATGGTGATGAGTCCTAAGACTGTGCTTCTGAGCTTCAGTTGTAGGTGTCCCGAACTCCAGTGGATTGTTTGCGATTCTACTGTTTGTGCGGTAGTATTGGTGTCTGCTATTGGGACTGCGTCGCGATTCACCAGGTTCCACAGTTCAAACATCTTGGTGTCACGATTGACTCTTCTTTAACTTGGAGCGCTCATTGGGAGCGGATCAGGAATGATGTGCGCTCCCTATGAAGACAAATTTACGCTCTCAGACGGATTTTGTCTCCCAATGTTTCTGCGCGTATATATACTATAAACACAATCCTCATGCTCGGGAGTTTAAGCTAGGGGAATCGCCAATAATGACGAAAACCCCTTAATAAAATGAATTGAAGGAGTTTAAGCATGTTTACCGATTTGCAACCGATTCAAAACAATTTAACTTGTACAGGAACAGGTTGACCTTCTATTGAAAGTGTAGTAAAGCTTTATTATTGTATCTTACTTTTAAAGTGAGAAATCATTTTTTTATTAAAAATATAAAAATAAATAATTACAGTGGCGCCCTCAATGGTCAACGTGTAAATCAGAGTTCCGTGTGAACTAACTACAATGCTAACGCAATGCTGATATTCTGATTTAATATACTTTCAAATCGAACTATTGAATGGATTGAATGAGTGAAAAAAATAAATAAATTTATTCAGAAAATAGTTAAGTTAGATAAATAGCTCAATTCAAAGCTTTTAAAACAATACAATCATCATGTATATTTTCGCAAAGGCAAAACGAAAAGTTTTTCATCATTTTTTTTAGTAACGATTTTAGATGTTAATCGTATAAACTTTTTTTCAACTGTTTGGGTTTTTTTGAACACGATTTATTTGTTCCATTCAAATAATTTTTCCCATTTAAAATCAAAAGCATATTTCAACAGTTAACCTGTATAACAAAATCAGTACGACATCCCTGTTAATCTCTGCGATACTTTATAATAATTCAACTATAAACATTTCTGCAAATCTCTCTGAATTATATGTGTTGCACAAGAGCATCCCAGTAGAATCTCTTGGCAATTGTGGCAACTAATGAGGATAAATGGTAGCTCGGTTGGGGATGAGTTTTAAAATTATTGTTAGTGATTTCCTCCCCGTAAATATTTCACGATGAATTTGCCACGTGATAAATAGCATGGGCGAGAGTTTAAATTCCTCAAAACACCCCCTTTGATATGAGATTGTATCCTGGGCAGGTCGATAAACTCCGCACCGTTTAATTAATCCCCTCAGCCAGGAGAATGCCCTGTGAATTCGCAGCAAAATATACATTGGAAACTCAATAAGAGGGATATTCCATTTGCTGCTCGAAAATCATTTTGCACAAATGGCTCAATTAATTGTTCTTTTTGCAATGTCTTACCCTTGGAAGTTTACGAGATTCGTGGGTAAGGGTAATCTGTGACTGTGAAGATAGAGGGACATTTTGAGCTGTTGGAGTGTGAAAACTTGGATCTTATAAATTTCTTTTTATCTCGATTCAACAGTTTTGCGGTCCAGCAAGGGGAGGATGTTTCTGCAAAGTTGCTGACAATGAAAAACTATAATACAAGATAGTATAAATCACCAATAGAGAGTGGTGAGACGCTGGGAGGATGATTAAAGTTTTCTTTAGAGGAAAAATGAAGAATTGATGAGAAATTAAATTCAAGTAGAGAGATGATTTTCCATTAGAAATATTTAATGAGACATCACGTAATTATTTAGTGAGAAAGTCAGAGAATGACTCGATAAAATAATTAGGGAATGATGCTTGAGGCGGATGAAGAAAAGACTTTTTAATGTTGTGTGGCAAAGTCAATGAAAATCCCATGAGATGCCTGGGAAAATTGTCTCTGCCTCTTGGAAATTTCTCCACTTTTTGCCACTTGATTTTCCCATATACTTTGGGGTTGGCTAAAATCATTGTTACTTTCTGCTCATTAAAATCCTCCACCACTTTGTACGAATTAAATGCCACCATCCACATTCCAACGCAATTTCCCCAGAAAAAAAGTACGCAATAATATAAACTGGTGGGAAAATGTGGCAGTTTTCGAGATGAAATGAGCGTGGAAATGGCTGAATACCGTTACAATGGCTGTCTGGGAATTTATTTTTACATCAGCTTTCCCCATTACATACCGTCTTGGAGATAAGGAAGAACCCTTTCACAACACAAAGCCAATTTTCCGGCAAAGTACAGGGGAGTTTCCCTGAAGAATCATGATTAGCAGAACGATTTGGAATATTTAAATAAGAAAAGGGTTCAATGGCATTTTTCTCTTTATGATAATTTTTAAAGGGAGTTAATGAAAAGTCTCTCAAGAAAATTTTTATATTATTTTTATTGACTATTTTTGAGATAATTAAATTAATGAGAAGTGAAAATTGAGGGTAGAAAAGATAAGATGTCACAGTTAGCTGAAAAAGTAGCGTTTTCACCATATTTTTGCTGAATCGATTAGCAAAAAAATGCTAACCGGTTAGCAGTTCTCGCAAAAAGTACTAGTCAAATATATGAAAATAGCATTACCTTGCGTGTTTCATTTTAAGGTTAGCAAAATTTAGCTAAAAATACACATATTTTCAGCTGAATTGTAATCCGTTAGCATTTGGTGATTGCTGGGACATAAAATGGGGTGGGAAGTGAGGAGAACTTCGCGAAATACTTGCACTCATGACTGGCTGCTCTAAACATTGATTTCATATAATTTTTATTAAAAAATACCGATTAAAAAATTAAAATAAAATTAATATTCAGAAAACAAACTGAATAAAAACTACTCGAATCTATGTGGAACGAACTATTTTTCGCTGTGAAATCCTTTTGCCTTCTGTAATAGGATTTTGGTTTTCAGGCTTGGCACACTCTGGCTTCGAACACTTCATATTTTTTCCCGTATTCCTTAAAATTAACTTAATTTGACCTATGGCAATATAAATAAATAGCTAGATTTAAGTCACATATTCCCTGAAAAAATTAGGTCATTTTTTTATTTTATCAATTTTTCATTTCTTTTATTTATTTAACACATCTTCACTAAATACTTTTATGCATGTTTCTGTTTGATGTGAATTCTATCAAATAAGAATTATTTCAACTGAAGTATATTCTTAAATGAAAAAATTTAATATTGTTTTGAATGGGACTTTCCACGACCTTCAGAGAGAAAGGAAGAGGCAAGGGACTAGGCCAGCAGCAGAGGCAAGGCACAGGTTTTATTTAAAACTTTCCGATTTATTCACTCCTATCTTAAACGGGGGCTCTCACATCTCGAATGGGGGCTCGTGTAAGGGCGATAATGCTAATATCCTCCAGAGTGAGCACCTTCGGGTGGTATCCATTTTCCTATTGGGCTCGAGGTTGTTTTCTATTAGGAATAGGATATCATGGCTCTTCCTTCATCAGAGATGGGGTCCCTCTGCAAAATGTCAGATGGTGTGACGGCCATTACGGTCATGATGAAGGAGCAGCGTCCAGCGCAAAAGAAGGACGCGCTTTCACTACTAAGAAAAATTTCAGAACTAGGATGGGATATCTTACAGTCGTACGGAAGGATATGTGTTCTCTTTGAGTAAGTCCACTGGCAATTTTCGACGAGTAATTCGGAGTTTTTTCGGCCGAGCATTTAATCCAATTTGATCGAAATGGACTCAAAGTAGAAGGGTCCAGAACGAGTTAAACACAAGGCGTACTCTTGCCGTGACGGTACTCATTCATCTGAGAAGGGAACTGGTGGTTTTCGAACTGGAGAGAACACTGCGGGCTATTGCGTGCGCTAGGCACGAGACCATGCTACAGAACCAGTTTCTGTGGGACGAGTATCTATTCACCAATTTCCAGAGCAATCCAAAAGCTCTGCCGATTGCAATAGCTCGGTCCACACGAATGGTACCACAATATTCACATTGAAAAGACAGAGAAAGCACAAAGCTGGGAGCGATTGGGAGCGTCAGCTAATGCTGCGCTTTAGAGTGCCACGGGACCACTATTTAGGGTTATAGAGAAAGGAACTATTGTAAGCGTCGGCTAATCCAGCGCTACGGAATGCTCTAATCAGAGGTATGGGGGGAAGGGACAAGTTAGGAACGTGATGTTGACTTAGGGAGCATTGTCAAAAGCTATCGGCTTGTCTCCACAGAGCTTGAGGAGGCGACATTATGGGTACAAACGGTACCCGCTCAATGAGCATAGTCCATATAGGGCACTCATTGAGCATGAGTTTGTTAGTAGCAGATTGTGAACGGAAAAATAGACCTTTCTTGACTTTTTCTCTTTAATTCTTCACGACGTTTCGAGGATGGATGTCCTCTTCATCAGGTTTCGAATGTGGAGGAAAAATCACGTACAGGTGGGAAATTTTGCTGCTGCAATGCACTTGAACTTTTTTACAATTCTTCACTCTGAAGTTCACCATCTAATGGACTGACACCCCTTTGTTAGTTGTTACTCCTCACTCAGCTTGTTTCGCCTCCAACGCACTTCATTAGCATTCGCTGATATATCAGTTTCTCGCATGAATTTTATCTTTTAAGCGTAAATAAGTGCAATTGTCTAATTATCTTGGCTTTTCTTTGCCTTTAGGCAAAGGGAACTTAAGATGACGACTTTTGGGATGTTCTGTGATATAAAAACATAAGTCACAGTCCATAGATTTTGTGTTTATATGTATATGTTCCTCTTTGCCTTTGAAACTTTAGTAGCATTTCAATGTAAATATTAGCTGCATGATTAAATTTCATATGATGAAAGCTTTCATCTTCTTTTGATCTGAAATTCTTTCTCAATTTCAAGTCGTTTATATTTTCTGCGATTTATATGTAAAAGATCACTTTCTTGCAGTTTAAGGACTTCTTCTTAACAAGGACTGTAATGACAGCAAACATTTGATACTTTTCTATAAAACTTGTTCATCTCGTACAACATGATACCAGCCTGAGGGATGCTGTGAGATGAAAATATTTTATTTACAATTTAGAAGATTGTCTGTGGAAATGAAAGGATAGCAATTTTGAGCACTTTTTATATGGGAATCAATGAAAAATGTCTGTTAGTTGGTGGAAAAAAAAAGAAGAGGCAGCAACTGTGTTAAAAGTTGTTAGTTGTGAGAAAAGTTTTGTTGTTAGACAAAGTTTCACTCTTGTGGCTTCAATCACATCCATTCCAGCCACTCTGGAAAGGCTGAGTCTATTCCAAAGAAGCCAATATGAGGGAGTACCAGCTGAGGGACAAGCGTAATTTGTAAAATTTCACTTGCTACAAACTTTCTTATAGTTGAGCTTTTTCCCTCTTATTCAGTAAGATATTAAAAATATATTACACTAGCATAAAGTGCAGATTTCTCTACATGTAATTTATGTTGATTAATTTATTTTTAAATTACCGATGTTAAAACAATAAAAAGGTTAATTTTAAAATTAATTTCCATTGTAGCTTTTTTTGTTTGCCTTTCCCTGGTTTTTAATTGTGTTAGAAATTAATAATATCACCAAATTACGTTTTATAATATTATATATTTACAAGGATTTAGAAAGACTACCGCGATTAGTTGTAATTAAACAGA
Source organism: Phlebotomus papatasi (assembly GCF_024763615.1). Classification (NCBI taxonomy): domain Eukaryota; kingdom Metazoa; phylum Arthropoda; class Insecta; order Diptera; family Psychodidae; genus Phlebotomus; species Phlebotomus papatasi. The sequence goes on along the minus strand of NC_077222.1, from coordinate 92,588,379 downwards.
ATGTTATATGGGTTTCTGTCGTAAGGCTTACCCATATGGTTTAACTTTTCTAATTTCTTTTAAAATTTGCTAAATTTTGATTTAAGACTGATATTGGATACAAATGATTAATTGGATTTTGAAAACAAAATCACTTTAATTGGTTGTTATTTGAGATTTTAAAATCTTTAGAAACTGGGCTTCCAGTCTAAAATCCGTCTTATTTTTACCGCGTTTAAGCTCTATAACCCTTTAAAAACAAATAGAACCCTGGGGTTCGAAAAACAAAAATCATTTTTTCTGGCAATTTGTATGACAAAATAATCGTAGTAAGAAAAGTTGCTTTTGTTCTTGAATCAACCCTGTCCTACTTATCCATAAAAGGTTAACTGCTGTATTTTTTCAATAAGTAATTTTTTTTAGTACATTTTGAATTAGGATATTCCTGACAATTTTTTAAAATTCACTGCAATTTCTTGTTGATTATAAATATGAGAATGAGTTTACAAACCCTAGTCTCTAAATTTAATAATTTTTAAAGATTTAAGTACAATAATTAAATGAATGCTTAAAAATATATAAAATTTAAAAACTAGGAATGTAAAGAATCTCACTTAAAATAAAGGGTATAATTTGAATTCTAAGTATTCGTATTTCCATTTGAGTTTTTAATTAAACTCAAAATTTTTTAATTTTTAATGAATCTTGAAGAAAATTTCTGAAAAAAATATATTCTTCCTAACCTCCAATCAGTATCTAGCATTTTAATTACACCTTTAACCAAAAAAACGTCGAGAGCTATTGTTTTTTTATTGGGGGTCATGTAAGACTGGAAGTCAATATCTCTTACCATTTAAGCTCCAGAACAGTGAAAAGTTGAAAAAAAACGACGATTATATAACTGCTCTCTCTTACTCTTTGAGTTTGAGCAGTAAAAAAGCCTTTGTATTTCTGTAATTTATTAGAAAAAAAAACATTTGTGTTAAGCGAAATATTCCATTTTGATTTGTAAAAACGAAAAATTGATTAGAAATTACTTTAAAACTGATTTATCAAGTTTTTTCATAACTTCTTAATTTTTCCTTTGCCAACAATATTTCAAATATTTTTTATGTTCATACATCAAAAATCGTTCATTAAGAATTTGAAAATTGATGTTTAAATTTAAATACGCAGAAAACTCAGAAAAAGGGTCACGGGCACTGCAGGGACTTTGTTCGTGCTAACGGGGGGCGGGGGGTCAGTAGGTGAGTCAAACCGGGGATCGATCCGCGAAAGAGCCAACCGGTCTTACCTATTGCGCCACTGAGATCTCCGGTAGATTACTGAACGGCTCAGGCAGAACTTGTGTAAGACCCGCCAGAGTTAGCTGCAAACAGATCCCGACAATGAGCTGTACCGTGGGTTGAGCAACTTCACGCGCAAACAAACGCAACATAATCTCTATAGTAGAGGCTTCTTCGAGGCCTCCTTCACCTGAAGAGAGTGAACTAACTAAGTGATTTAATGGACAATCTCGATATCATCCCAAAAAGCCATCACCAGACTTAAGCTGAATGGTGCATGGAAAAGCGCATTAAGAATCATAGACAATCTTTCCGACTATTCTGGAGGTCGTAATAAGGACCTTTCCAACGGGAAGGCGTCCAATGTGCACAAGATACACTGGGCTAAACGGCCTGGTCTTCGACGTGCTAAACTAATCCTGGAACCAGATGGCAAATGGAGAAAAGAGATCAAAGATCTTAACAATATAGGGAAAATCGCACTACCTTTGACCGACTCAAAATTTGAACAATTACATAAGTATTATTTTAATAGCTAGTACACTGCCTCAAATTTTCAAAAAAAAGTCGTCCGAAGATGGAGCGTTTTCCCCTACACCAGTTAAGAACGCTACTTGGACTGATTGCGGGACAATTTGCTCTTGGTTCCCACTTAAAAGAAATAGGCTTCAGCACAGATAAGGAGAGAGCATAATATGTACATTCAAAGCTATAGAGCATTTGGGCAGGGGCCCATCAAGTCTAATAAAAAGTGAAGCTATTTTTCACTTCTCCTTGTAAAAATTTTGCATCTATTGCACTACAACTTAAACAAAATTGCTCGTAGTTCTTGTATAATTTTGGCGAACATTATGAAATATGTATTTTTTGATAGCGTTTAATGTACGATTTCGAAATATATCACACTGATAAGTCAATTCTCTTTAGGAAAAAACTAGTCTTCAGTGCCTCTATACAAAAACATATGAAAAAATGAAATGTCGAGAGGTCCTTGATTTGGGACTTAGCGTAGGATATTGCCAGATATTTCTGGACGACATTATTTATCCTACCTCTGTTATGAAATTGTTTCAGCTTGGAGCTGTCCTGTCCTTTATAAAGGACATCAAAATAAAGCTCTAATTAAAACATGGAAGATAAACTGTCTTGAAGTCGGCCGGTTCCTCAACTCGGCCAGTAGAAATATTTATTGAATTTTTTAAAGTTTTATAGTCAATAAGAGACCTTATAATGTTAGACCGGTCAGACCTATAGCACATTTAAGTAAATTGAATAAATAACTCCACTGACCGAGTTAAGGAACCGGCCGACTACAGGGCACTTTACCTTTTAAAGGGATTGTGTCAAGGTTTATGAATTCGTTCCCGAAACATGTGAATATATTTAATTACCTTACCTAAACAAAAACATTAGAATCAGGCAATAATTCTCGATTTGACAAACAAAATTGATGGTTATTCGTTAGTTTTATACCTTCTGCTTGCCTATCCAAGTTATGATATTCTAAAATATAGAGGACGGTGGGGTAGTATCCCTCAATTCAATTTATATAAAACAGTTTTAATATAAGTCATTAATGTGTCGTTTGCCCTATCCTCCTCGTATTTGTGATTATGTGAAGAAAGTTTAAAATCGCGTAATTAAAGCACATATTTTATGTGAGTTTTTTCTTTTAGTATTTTTTCAACAACTTAATGTGCCTGCTTTTTCACAGAAAACCCATCTCCTTGTAAGATTATTTTGCCTGAATTCCAGCTGCCAATTTTCCAGGTAAAATGTGCAGTAGAGCGTTGTGTGCAACCACCTTGTCTTGTAAGGAGACTTTTACCTAAAGACTGGGCGGAAGAATTTCCCTTCACTTTTTTTCCTAGAAACCACTCGTATATACCAACGTAACAGGTGTGCAATTTTTTCACCCAACAGTGTCCGCCGTGTTTTGCCATTCCATTTCAGACCTAAATTTATTCGCTATTTTACCCCCATTTTACTCCCATGAACAACCTCTTTTCAGTTTTTTTTCCTCCTCGGAAGTCCTTTCGACAGAAGCTGTCCCGGGCCTTGACAAAAGGTATCACATTCAAAGAAATGGCGTGGGACACAAAAGATGCCACTGAAGACTTGTCAGAAGCAATTTCTTTTCATTTTTGATATGCAAATATGGAGCCACAATGAAGTGTTAGTCAATAATGTCTCATGTGCGAGCTTTCTCATAGCTTTTTTGCCCTTCAACGCCTCACAGGAAGTGTATATATACTTTTCCATAAATAGCACTGTTCGCTGCATAAATTGCTTTTTATGTCTGATTGACAGAAACATTGTTTCCCTCCCCTTAGTTCTTGTTTTTTTTCACCCAGACAATTCCTCCCAAAAAAATATTTCAATTTGAAAATGCAATTGAAAATTGGGGAACAGCAGGAAAACAAGACGGGAAAAAATGTGAAAAGCTCTTCCCGAGAGCTTTGGTTGTTATTTGCAAGAGGTGTATAGAACATTTGGTGTGTAAACTTTCCAAATTCAAAATTTACTATTTTCCTATTGATTTAGTTCTGTTGATTTCCAAACTGTTCCCAATTGCCAATAAATTCAGTGGCAATGACATTCCCTTTGAACTTATTGAGGTATGGCTCTCGATGGTTTTCGTGTCAAGCCTCAGTTTTGACAGTTTGTTTATGTGTAAAATGCTTAGAAGTTTGTAAATACGCAATAATTGTTTAATGGGTTTAATGAATGAATCCTAAACATGCGTTCTAAAATCGGTAAATGGTATTAAGGTTCCGAGTGATGTGATGTGTTCGTTCAATAAACCGACCAAATTTCAGAAATTTGATTGACGTATCTCTTTGACAGTTTGTCCCAAAATGCGTACCAAGTGTCGTAAAAATGTCTTAGATTTAGGGATCACGGGTTTTGGAATTATTGACACAACATTAACAATTGTAAAACCGTATTAATGTTCCTTTATTTTTCGCAGTTGAAAAACGAATTACGGAATGGGAGTAGGGGAAAGTGCCCATGCTTGATACCATTTGAAGCTTCGTAATGACTACATTTTTCCTATGTTTCTCAATAAACGTGCCTCCGCAATATATTTTAAAAACTGGCCACTTTCCTATACTTTTAAAAACTGGTTGCGATGAGTCACATATATATTGTGGAAACATAGAAAATTTAGTCATTACGAAGCTTCCAATGGTATCAAGCATGGGCACTTTCCTCTATTTATGTATTTATTTATTTGTGAATTCATGTTCAAATGACAAAATGTATTATTCGAATAAATAATTATCACGCCTGGAGGCCAAACAATTAGAGGTATAGGCTTGGAACTTTCGGGGGTACCCCTTCCATGAGTCGACTTTGGGGCCATTAACATGGCACAGATTTTTTCCTCATCCTTCCACTTTTCCTCCAAAGCCTCCAAAACTATGTCTTTTTTAGGAATTGTTCCAAAACGAGTCGGGCGATTTTTTTCAGTTTTCTACACGTTTTAAAGATAACCCAGGGGAACATTTCGTCCTGATACGGAAATTCTGTTGAAAAGTTCCTAATAACGGGTTTTCACAGTCAAAGGTTAAAAAGGCTCCAGAGAGCGTATTCCTCAACCAAAATGGACTAGTTGCAAAAGTCCTGAAATTTCCGATAAAACTGAACCAGTTCCAATAGGTTATGAACCAGTATTGATCCGGTTCAAAACCAATAACTAATTTTTATTGGTAAACTGAATTATATTGCTTCTGAGGTGCATTTTAGGTAATGTTTTGAGTGATTTATGAATCGGTTCTGAACCGGTTATGAATCAATAAGGAATTTTTGGCCTCAATTCTGAGACCAAAAAAACAATGATTTCAAGATTTTCCACACTTAACGGAACATCACTTCTGACAAATATCTTCATTTCTCTTTGAATTTGTTGAAATTTCATCATATAAATTAGGAAAATTAATTATAGAACGTATTAAAGAATAAATGAGAGGCCATAAACAGGAGTACAGGAAGTGCAAACCAAACTTGTAATCTGTGATAAGCCAAGAAATGCTTATGAAAGATGTGATTATTTTGCAGGTATCCTCAGGGTGGTGTACTTCGATATGTACATCTAGAAATACGTACCATACTGATTAAATTGCAATGTCAAATAACAATATTTTTCAAAATAATTCTCTTTTAGTACAATCTCTTTTAGAACTATTACTCATCAATAGTCATTTCCGTATGAAACGTCTTGAAATCTTGAAATATTGATTCCAGAATTGCAAATCTTGATATCCACATGGTTTATGTCTTGGATTTCAAGATTCCAAGCCATTTGACATATTTGATATCTTGATCTTAATTTTTTGATATTAGAATACCAAAATCTTGAAATTTTCTTAATCTTTATCTTGATCTTGGTCTCAGAATTGAGGCCTTTGTCCGATAATAATTTTTATTATATTTAAAACTAATTTATGGTATCATTTGAGTGTTCTATGAATCGGTTTAAATCGGTTGAGTACCAGTAAATAGTAAATGTTGCGAAAGTACTTTACTTTTATAGTATCTAAGTCACGAGTTAAAAAGATCATTGTAAACGTTTTGCAGCAGTTTTTGACGATAAAGTTCGAAATTTCACGAAGTAGATTTCCCAGAGCTCAATAGAAAAAAAAACCCAGTCCTTAATTCGGGCCTACCACACAGATCTTGTCGATGAGGACTAAAATAGAGCCTAAAACTGGGTGTTAATAATTATTGGCTCATCGTTGAGTCCCCTTTTACCTGTATCAGACGGGTAATTCTGGTACTGCAAGTTTCAAATTAACGTATTTTATCTTTCTCAGAAATTGCCTGCAGCTGCAACTCACAGAATAGTTTTACTTCTGTTTATCATTTTTTTTATAAAATGGTTTCAAAATTAATCTTGCAATTTAGAGGTAAAACTACCCCACCCTCCCCTAAATGAATGAGAGTGCATAATGAGCCCTGTTGGAGTCCTGAATTTAGTTGAACCCAATTTGAAAAACCACATTCTGGGCAAATCCTAATGTTATTCCAACTATTTAAATAAACAATTTTAATTATAAAATACGTATGGTATTTTTTCCTATTTGCCATACAATAACCGCGTTACTTAATTAACCCTTTGACTAAATTTTGATTGACATTAAAATGATTTTCTCTCAGTTCAAAATATGGCATTTAACTCCGTATTGTTTATTATTATTTTCTATAAATATATCCATCGCTTTGAAAAAAAAATAGCAACAAAGGACAATTAATATTTCAAGTGGAAACTCAAAATGGAAACTTTTGTGCATAGTACTTTGGTGTATTGTTGTGTAGATTTTTTTCCGCGAACTGTTTTCACTAGCATTTGGTAACCCTCTATGTGGGAATTTAATATTGCTGCTGAAAGCTTTAGCACAAAGGTGATGGAAAATCTCACTGCCCATTAATTTCTTTGCACAGATTTTTTTTTGCATTAGAAAATAGCCCTATTTTCAGATGCGTGAAATTCGAATATTTTTGTTTTGGTGACTTTTCCAGGCATTTCAGTTACAATGCTGGGGATATTTTCCAATTCGGATTTTATGGCAATTCAAATTGTTTTTTTTTTGGGAAATCTCGGAGTCTGCAGAGTTGTTGTCTAAATAACCATCTTTACGTTTGAATAAATTGACACTGATTGAGCAATTTGCGACGTTGGCATACTAAAGGGAGAAGACCGCAGGAATTATTGCTATCTGACGGAAATATGGGAGACAAATCACAGCAGGAGGAAGATGTAAGATCACCTAGAGGTGCCAACCCCTTTGCGTCAGTGCGAAATGTGCACTCAGCCAAATTCTCCACAAATATTTATTGAGCGTGAACGCCTGATTACACCCATAATTAATCATCTCAAGACGCCTTTAAATCATGCCCTAAAGCAGCTCCTTCTGCATCAGGCAAGAGAGGTTGTTAGAGAAACTGGGTTAAGGCACTGTGCTTATTATTCAACGCTTCTGCATGTCATATGAGTGGGAGAGAATAGTTGGTTGATTTTCTATTAATTAAGTTGCCTTAGCCTAACATTACACTAAAATTGTATATCAAAGATTAATCCCTTATAACTTTAGTGACTTTCAGTAATTTGGGAAAACAAGCATACTTATTACACTGGAAAACTACCTCATAATTTGCAGAGTTCAAAGTTATAAAGTTACATTGTTATTTTTCAAATGTTTTTATGTTTTACTTATGTTTCAAAAATATTGATTTGATATTGTCTCACTGAAATTCAATTTTAAATTATTCTCATCGAAGAGGTTCACTCAGATACAGCGCCATCTGATCTTTATTCAGTGCGGCAATAGTTATTGTGTCCTAAAATAATGGTACGATTGTGTAAAGTGAACAGTCATATCTTTAATAACAGGTTTCTAAGGTCAATTTTTACTGCTCGAACTCCATGAAGATCTGTCATTTTCTGGAGGGAGTATGAGGAATCCTCTGACCAACGAAGGTATCTGGGGTGTATTTGACATAATATGCAAGAAAATCCCAAAAGATCTGTGATTTTCTGGAGGTAGCATGAGGAATCCTCTGACCAACGAGGGTATCTGGGGTGTATTTGACATAATATGCAAGAAAATCCCAGAAGATCTGTGATTTTCTGGAGGAAGCATGAGGAATTCTCTGACCAACGAAGGTATCTGGGGTGTATTTGACGTAATATGCAAGAAAATCCCAGAAGATCTGTGATTTCCTGGAGGAAGCATGAGGAATCCTCTGACCAACGAAGGTATCTGGGGTGTATTTGACGTAATATGCAAGAAAATCCCAGAGGATCTGTGATTTTCTGGAGGAAGCATGAGGAATCCTTTGACTAACGAAGGTATCTGTGGTGTATTTCACATAATATGCAAGAAAATCCCAGAAGATCTGTGATTTCCTGGAGGAAATAGGAATAATCTCTTGAGCTGGATGATGTTCTGGCATTTTTTCATTCAGGTGAATTAGAACAGTCTGTGATGTTGAGAAGGAAGAGAATTTTTCATCAGGATGGTTGTAATAAAGCTATAAATGGGTCCTTAGGGAGAGTCGTCGAGAGATTCATCGGGGGATTCATTGAGGGAGTCTGCCGTAGTTCGTGGTGGACCCCGATTCCAAGCGTGCTTTTCCGGTGGAGGAGGAAAGGAAATTGATCTCTAAGACCCGGACACGAAAAGAGTTCTTCGCGGATGGAGCCTGTGGGGAATTTTGGAGGACATATGCGTCTCAACGCCAGCCTCTATATATATAAGTACGCTATCCACCCTTTTCCTCTCCTTTGAGAGCTTCATTGTATTTAAAATTCGGGTTTCATTTAACCCTTTAACGACGCGACACTTTTACGGACTGAAAATCAGCAATAAAAATGAAACCGATAAACAAAATCAGTAAAAGGTTTTACATCTAACCTTAGAAAATCCAAATAAATCTGATTTGGTGTATTTTTTGTCTCTATGAACGATAGGGACAAAAATAGCCCAAAAATTTCAGTAATTTTTCTGGCAATACCAATGAATATTTTTCGCTTTAATGAAAAATATTACGTATGAGTATTTTAGTTTTTATTCCCAAAAGGGTTTTGCTTAAAAAAATCGGAAGAATAAAAATAAATATATAAAATCAATTATGAATTTGAGAATTTAAAAATCCGCTATTTTTGAGCTTAAATATTTACTACATAGCAAATAGTTAGATACTTGCAAAAAATATTCTAGATTCCTTCAACCGTCTACTTCACAATTATATACAGACATGAGAAAAAAATAACTTTAGGTAGTCAGGAAAAATTATTTTCTTTACTTGACACCGGTGTACTAATCGTCCTTGAAGCGTTAATTCAGTCAATTAAATCTTAATTTCTTTTCCAATATTTTTTTTGAATCTAAATTAAAGATAAATATTATCATTATTTTGAGTTTCTAAATAAATAAATAAATTCATTTCGGCATCCACTTAAAACCATTGTTTCATCTATAGAGGGCAACCGGTTAGAGATAGCGTCTTGGGACCTAAGGGGGACCCCAACAAGTCGACCCAAGGATCGTTAACATGTCCCCCATTTTCTTCCACCCCTCCCCTCCCATCCAAAACCATGCATTCTTTTAGGATTGCTGGAAAACGCTAGTTGTGAACCGATCATGAATCGGTCATGAACCGGTTATGAACTGATAAGTCATTTTTGTCCGAAAATCAATTTTATTACTCTTAAAATTATTTTTTGGGTTCTTTCGAGTGATTTATAAATAGATTTAAATCGGATGAGAACTGGTAAACGGTAAATGATGCGAAAGTGCTTTTGAGGTATAACTTCTAACGAGTTCGAGTACTTCGCAAAGCCTCTGACGATTTGCCACCCTTTTTGAAAAAGACCTTGGAGCGCATATATTATGTCTTAAGCCTTAAACGATTTTGGTCAAGTCTAGGTTCATTGGAAAGGCCTTGGAATCTCGGGTAAGTTTGAACTCTGAACCGATTAATCTCATGAATGATAAAAAAACAAATAATTTTGTTTTAGTTTATAGCTTTGGCTATTCACTGTTTTTATTAATGCTTAATAATTTTCATTAAGAGAAGGTGGTTAGTCATTGATCATTTTTCTGTTTTCCCAAAGCCAAAATTATATTCTTTTTTTTATAATATAAAAAAGTTTTTGCATTGGCAGAATAAAGAAATTTCAATATTCGAAGACTGAGGCGATATTCGACAATATGTGGTATTTTTTCGTCCAGAAAAAGCTGAAAAATATAAACTTTCCAGAGCTATAATTCCTAATAAAGTAAACTGAATTATAGGTCAAAATGAAACAACCTTGAATCGAAATTCTCTTGATTCTCATCTTGAATGAAAATCCTCCAATCTATATTAATAAGGTTGATTTATGCAAAAGACCTCTGGATTTTCGCCGGAATTCCCCGAATACCTGCAAATTCGGAACTATATAGGAAAGACTTTTGGGCGTAGGAAAACTTGTAGCAAAAGTCACCCTGCGATAAAACTTCCAATATAGTAAGTGGATGGGAGTTTTTCACCGGGAAAGTCTCCCTAGGGAGTGGAAGGAAAGAAGGAAAGAAAAACCACAGTGACTAAGGGTGGCAAAAGGGTAGAAGAATTGGTTGGGAAATCGTGTGTTTGATGTCTCAGAAGGACTCCTAAGTGACTGTTTTTCGCATGAGATTCCTTCAGCACTTATTTATGTCCCTCTCAAAATCATCCACGAAGTCGTGAGTGTTGTCTCAAGATGACTTTCTGGGCATTAGAGAGTACTCCAAAGGCCCCCAAACCCAAGCCCACACCATGGCTTTCGCGCCAAGCGATTATGTTGCGGAGTGTGTGGAAAATGTGAGGATGAATATTTGCTGGGAGGGTTGTTGTTGCGGGGGAGAAAAAAGAACTATAAACAAAGCTATTATTTGGAGTATGCTATAAATATCTAAGAGTGGTGAGACGTGCTCAAATGGCTGTGGGAGGCAATTTTCAAGTGCGGGGTATGAGTGTCAATTCTATTAATAACTCAGTACAGAGACCCCAACAAAAGGGGGATATTCGCGCATTGTTGAAACTCTATAGGGATTATGATGCAAAGTCTGCAAAGTTTGAGCCTTCTCGAGAAAATGAGCAAAAAGAAATCCCTCTGTTCACTTTTTGGATTTTTCACACGTTCTAACGATCCCTCATTTGCGTCTGCATTGTTTATTCGCTGACCCATAAGCCTTTGGTTGCCCTGGACAAAAGCTCATCGTGGAATAATGAACTTATTAATGTTGTACACTCGGACATAGCCTATACAAACTGTCAGCCTAATTCCCTTCAAATTAATTCCGTACGCAATGTATAGGGGAGCATGGGTGTGTTCTTGGTATTAATTTCGAATTGGACTATGAGACTGTTTTACAAAAACTTTGGGTTAACATTCAGGGGTTTGAGGTTAATTAAAATAGTACAAATAGGGTACAATGGGGTAAGTTTGAACAGAATCCAAAATGAACCTTTGAGATTTCCTTACTGTTCCAGATGAGCCAAGGACAAATACTTTATTTGTTAATTTATTGTACTATCTTTTAAAAAAAAATAATTCTATCGATTGATGATTTGGATTTTGGTCAAAGTTAGGGAAGGCTTTCATGTTTCGCAAATAAAAATTATGTTCAAGTTCAGTGATTTTTTCTGACTACCATGAAAACCGTATCGGTGCTCCAGCTATGCCAAAAAAAATATCTTCCTTACAAGGTTCATAATCCCATCTCACAAAATCCAAGAAATTCCTCAGATTTTCCAATGGAGGAAATTGAAATTTTAATGGTGTTTCGTGCACACGATTCTCGTCATCAATGTTGCACATCATTGTTTACAGGGAACTCTAATCTACTTGATTAAGCCGTTCACTGAGAGAAATCCGAAATCAATCCTGCAGTATTGATCCGAAATCGGTGTAAATATTATGCCTTTTAGGCGTTTTGGGGTTAAAGTTACACTTTTTCATGTTAATTTTACCCTTAAAAAGGTGTAAAACTAACATTAAAAAATGTTGATATATTTTTACACCTAAAAAGTGTTAAAGTTATGAGGAAAAAAAATTAATCGCACCCCCGTTTTTTCTCAGTGTTTGTACAAGAAATAAAACGTTTCCTTATCACTTTTCTGGAACTTTTCTAAGATAAGTTTTCATGGCACTAAAAACCACTTTTTTGTTTGATTTTATGAAAATTTCAATCTGGAAACGGTAAATCTGGTGAATGCTTCCTCGAAAGTCTAAATATTACGAAATTTTCCGTAATTAATGAGTATTTTAAGCTAAAAAGAGTCTATAACCCTGCAATCGAGAAGATCACACAAGTTTTACCATTCCTCTACGAAATCGAATATGCTCAAAAACGTATTTGAATGCGCACCAGTGAAGATTCCTCTGTCCCCACAGGTACAGGAATTGGGATTTAGTTCAGAGGTTGAGCTTCAGGGTATGAACAGGCCAAAATTTTCACAAAATAGTGTTTTCCGGACAATATATTTTTTGTTTGACGTGAAAAACAACACAAAAGTGAGGTTATGTCAAAGATGCTCAAAAAAACAGTTGTAAGCTGTGTGAGCTTATTGTGGATGTGATTCTTTCACTGCAGTTTGTGCAAGCTTGAAAAATAATTTTATATCAAAGAAATGCAAAAGTGCTTTTACAATTAGTCAACTGTGACCTATTTGAGTCAAATTATATTTTGTTTATTTACTTTAGAGTTTTGAAAATGTGCGAAGGAGCAATGACTTCTATGTGCGATTAATCAATGTAAGTTAAGTTTGTGAGTTTTCTACATAAATACAAACCATAAATATAAACCTATATTTATATAAATATAAACTTTAATAACCCTTCTACCCCTGTGAAAGTCGTTTTTCAGAAAAGTGATATTAATTGTGCAAAATCGTATTAAGTATTACACAGCAAAATAACAGTTTTGGACCTGTTTTTAATTTTTGCTTCCTAAAACTAGGAAAAAAGGATTAGACTCCCATTTTTTTCAGGAAAGGTGGGATTAAAGACTAGCCATTAAAATATATAGCCATAGGTGAGATTCATAAAAGAATACGGGAGATATACGAAGTGTTTGATGGTAGCGTATGTGCGAACCATCAAACCCTTCTCCTAAGCTTCTAGGCCTAAGCCCATGGAAAAAAGGTAGATCAAGTAAGGGTAACAAAAGGAAATCCAAAAGACTTAAGGAGCTCAAAGAGGAAGCCAAAATCAATAGACAAAACTGTCCTTACTTGAAATAGCCCCATGCTCCCTTAAGTTGAAATGTAGCTAAAATTAAATATTCATGCTGCTAATGTTGAGCTTGCAGGAGGTTCAAGGAGAGTTTGGGTACTGTAAGTAAAAGTCCATGTGCGTTTTCTGAAAATGAGGAGACCCCTTTTGCACCATCACTTTCTGTGGTCAAGAGAAAACTTTTACTACATACAAATTAATGAACTCCACTCGTTTTGGCCTTGGGAGACCATTTATTGTTCCAAGAGACATTATAGTGCTGGGCAAAAGGAACGCTGAGTTGGGCAGGCTTGCATGAGAAATTTACTTAATTAACTGTTTTATTAAATCGGGTGGACCATTTAATTTATTCTGTGGTCAACAGCTTGTACCTCATTTGGTCACTGTCTTCACCCATTCCCATTCCCAAAATACCCTGCTCCAGCAGCAATTCTCTGGAAAATATCATAGAAATCATACTCGGGAGAAAGGATCATTTGTGTCCCCAATTGGGATATTATGCAGAGAAAAAGGAGAAATTAGCCAATTTCGAAGTTATTCCATCTGCATATAAAGCGATTTCATAAAATGTTAATAAATAGTCTAAATATGACACAAAAAGCTTCTCATGGAAATTGGTCATGTTTACGAGGGTTAGGATTTTGATGTGGATCACAATTAGGATACATCTTATGACCCAATGTCTGTCCTAATTGGGAAGATAGCCATAGACAGATGATTTACAGTGATTAAAGTTTGAAATTGATACATTAAGGAAGCTCAATTGAGCCAGAGCTGCTAATCTTGCAAGCATAATTTATCACGATATACCTTACGTATCATTAAAGTTGCACGCAGATATTTCAACGACTTTCTTTGCTCCTTTAAGATCTATAATTCTCTTTAAAATGATCTTATCAGAAGATGTTATGCTGAGACGGGTGGTTTTCGAAGGCGATTGCCTCAAAAAGATATTACGCATAATTTCATATACTGAAATCAAATTTATTTACCCTAAGTTGCTTTAAACGAGGATATTTTGATTCGAAATCTCCTTTTCTAAATAATAATTCTCCATTCAGTTTTTTCTCCTAAGTGGATCGGTGTTAAAATCGAAAAATTACGCAGCGTTTGGTAGGGGAAAGTGGAGCAGCTTTGAAATTAGGAATTTTCTCATATTTTAAAAACAGAATTGAGCCTCACCATAATATAATTTAGCTACGCAATTGGTTTGTTGAGTCAATTTATATCATAATAAGGCAAAGTTTCATTAAAAATAGGAGAAAAAGCACAATTTTAAAGCTGCCCCAATTCAAAAACGCCCTACTTCCCTCTTCAAGTATATCATTTATTTTATTTAGAAAAAGAAAATTTAAAAATAATGTTTCTGAGATGAAGTTAAAATTTCTTCGGGAAAGAAAAACTTTTAAATTTGATTTAAACTGGTTTTAACTAAATTGTTTTGTATAATTTTTTTTTTAAATTCAAAAACCTATTTTTAGCGCAATGTTGTAGTATTGAAATTCAAAAACTGCATATTCTTCTTTATAATTCGTAAAAGCAGAGTTTTTCTTATTTTTTCTTTTAAGAACGAAGCCTTGTTATTGAGTTAAAGGTCAAACTGGTTCAAAAGGTAAGAGATATCGTACTCTGGTCTTTAGAAACTCCTATAAGTCAACATTACCTCAAGGAAATTTTAGATTTGTCCCTTCACTTTTCTCCTCGACAAGCCACAAAACTATGTTTTTTTTACCTTTTTTTAAATTGGCCGATATCATATCCATCATCATCATCATCATTTTCAACGGCTTGTCTCTATTGAGCCTGTCGATCCTCCGTCAGTTCAGGAAGATGTTCGGGTTCGATCCCAATCCAGGCAAAATCCATAGAATTTGATTTAACCACCTTGTCCTAGGTCTGCCCTGAGGTCGAGGTCTCCTCACAATGGTTTGCATAGCTTTTTTGGGGAGTCCTTCTTCATTCATGCGTTTAACATGACCGTACTATCTAAGTTGTGATTTCTCAACCCGAAGAAGTAACTCCTCGACGATTAACTCCTTACGACCGGCTAAGTTCCTCACTCGATCTCGACGAGTGATTCCCTTAACCGCCCGGAGGTACCTCGTCTCGGCAGCTTGTTTCAAACTAAAACTTCCTTAATTTTCATTCTAAAATTTTAAAAATTTAGTCCCAGGGACCTGATTTTCGAGGACCTTTTTGAAAAAAAACCACTTTATTTGGCTCAGGTCTTATTGGCTGAATTTTTAAAATGTTTAAAAGAAAATATTAGAAAATATAGTTTAAATGCTGTTTTAATATGAATTAAATAAGTTTTTCTTTGTATTGAAGCAAAAAAATATGTTTTTTAGTCTTCTTTACCCACGTAACCCCTTAAGGGGGCATCCTGAATTACAAGGTCAAAAAATACCGATAGATATACCGATGGTAAAAATATTTTTATATTTTTTAAAACCGATAGATAAAGTTCGGTAAAGTGATATAATTTGGAATTAGTGTTAGAAATTGGACAATTCGCCGGTACAAGTTGGACATGGCTCTTGATAAATATAGTACAAAACTTGTTTTTAAGCACAAGGAACCAATTTTTAAAACTAAAGCATTACATACAAATATACGAATAAAAATGAAGTACTAAATTTATCAAGAAAAAGCCCTGTTCAAATTGTAGCATTGTCCAACTTATACCATGGTCCAGCTTTTACCACTTTATCCTATCTAAGAATATACCATAAAAATTTTAGGAGGAAGTTCGAAAAATTTCCGAAGATACAGAGGCAAAAGCAAATGACATGAAGCAGATTTGGAAGCGTTCTTGAAGTGACTTCTTGTAATATGTATAAACAAATGCCGAAAATTTCATAAAGCTTGTTTTTCCCTTCTCCTTCAAAGAAAATCGAGAAAAACAGCTAAGTTTTTACTTTCTATTCTCCCCCTTCTCCCTTAATGCATTTTTGAAAGGCTTATAATCAGAATTTTGTGTTAATATTTCTGAAGAAGCTCTTAGGGCCCATATAGACTGAGGCTGATCCTTGAGAATATTTAGCCTGTAAAATTTAGCAGTAAAGATTTATCCAAAACTGTCATACACTCAAGGTAGAATTAGAATCATCGATTTTTTTAGAGGTCTTTTTCATAAATTTCCCTTATCAAATCCTTTACTGTCAATTTTTACATGCTACATATTCTTGAGGATCAGACTTAGTCTATTTGGGACCTTAGGCCTCTTTGGAGTTTGCTTTTAGTAGTCACAGGGATGTTACCAAGAGCGCTATTAATAGATTATAAGAATTGTGGTTCAATAATGCCTTACTTAGATGATTCTACGAGATAATATTAAAAAAAATGTTTCTTGAGTAAGGTTTATTTCTCAACCGATTTGTTCAAATTTGTATATTATTCAGAGATATTAAAATTCCCAATCTAGTCTCGACACGTCTTAAATTTTAATGATTCGGTCAATGATCTTAGTTCATTTAATCTTTAAAAAAAAATATAAATCAACTCTTATCACAGTCAGTAGTTAGGGTTACTTCAAGCTCAAAGTTCAATGCATGCAGTAAAGCAAATTATTTGATTAATATTCAATCTTAAATCGGTTTTATGCTGATCTGTGAAGGATAGTAAGACAACAAGTATCCAAATAAAACTATGTGAAGGGATATTTTACAGAGAGCTTTATCTCAGAGTTTGTATATTCCGCTCTGAAACAGAAAATAATTAAGAGATAGTGCTAAAAAATTAAATTGGGGTAATTTTGAAATTGAACTTTTTCTCCTCTTTAAGGAGCCCTTTTTCAAAAGTACTTAACATTCCAGCGCCTTGACATACCCAGTCATTTAAGGACCTTGTCTATGTCTACAACCTTTTGCCATTCAAAAGTGCCCCACCGTCCCCTATGAGAAGAAATTCTTGCTCTGTTTTCCTTTAGAGATTTCTTACAAACGATAAGACGGCGATGGACACAAAAAAAAAACGATTAATTATTTCTGAATAAATAAATTATCCATCCTAATTACGCAGAAAATGGGAAATCAGCGAGAAATGCATGATGAAAGTGAAAAGCAATTTCCACAATTTTCCTCATTTCATCGTGAGCATTTTAATTTTTCCGTTCATTTCCTGATGCATTCCATTGTACTGAAATTCTTCAATGTCTTAATTAAAACAAATGTTTTTTTTTAGAAAAATTTCACTATTGACATGGCCTTCCTTTTGTTAAAATAACATAAATTTTCATTCTTGTCATAACTCAAATTTTTGAATTTTAGCTACATAAAATTGATATTCATGTTGTTTCATGTGAGAACGTTTCTAAAGTATACATTTCGTCAAAATACTCTTCTTACTGGATCACATCATAATTCCAATGACAATTGCGTGCTCTTTAGCGAGCTGGGTGTTGACTTCGAAAGTAATATGAGCCTTTTTGCCATGGCATAAACGTATATGATGGTAGACATAAAACGGTGAACGTGCTTGCATTAAACATTTTGGGGATTTCGTATTGTTGTCAACAGAAAAGCAAATAATTAACACTGTGCCACAGAGCGTCGTGTGTTTGCATGGAATGTAATTCAACCCCATAAACACAGCCCCCAACCCCTAAAATACTGGGTTGGCATGGAGGAGTCCCACCAAAAAGGGAACTTTCGCACACATTTTCTCTCAAACACTCGATAATTATTTAGCAATGCTGGTGCTGCCTTGGCATGTGAACCATATTTTCAATCCAGTACTGTAGGAGCCAAATCCCAGGAAAAAATTCCCTGTGGAATATTTACGGGGGCACATGCGATGAATTTTATTACAGGAATTTTGGCTGTTGATAAACATATTTTATTTCCAAACAAATTGTCCTGTGTGGGAGTTGTGAAATAGGAAAAGCTCACCTGAGCGTCTGGAGCGAGGGATGGGCAGTGGGTGGTTCACCCGGAAAATATCGCCGGTTCTGTGACTCAGAGGTTTGGGGCATGCGTCTTAACTCCCATCCGCAGAGTGTCAAGAGAGTTGGAGATTGCGGGAAGACTCTTTCTCCTGCAGAACAGGGGATATTGTGTGATTTTTCGTGGTTATTTCGTGATTTTTTGCCTTTTTTCTGTCTCATACCTATTTAATGGGACAACGTTTAAATGGCAAAGTGATAAAATTCATTAAATCTTCACGAAAAAAGGTAGGACAGATCTCAGTTTTATTCACAAATTATCATTAACTATTGTTCACATGAAAGGTTATCAAATCAAAATATTTTCTTCCTCGCGATAGCTCGAAGTTATTCTATATTCATGGACGAATAAATGCCATTATAAACTGAAAATTAAATTTTAAAAATTGTGGACTAACAGCTCTGTCAAAATACGAATTAGTGAAAGTTTTGTCAACAATGCAAAGTGATAATTTGAGATTTTTTTCCTTCAATCCGTGACACACAATAAACAAAACTTGCGCAGTAGAGCACTCCCCATTTAGAGCACGCTTCAAGGAAAAAAGACAAGGGGCTTGATACTAATTCAAAGTCAAGGCCTTTTGATACAGGGATTGATAAAATTACCTGGCCTTTTACCTCTTTGTGTCTAGAAATCTCGCTTGGGAGAAGACTGAGCTCCCCTACGGGATTTTGCAAATTCAATTCAATTAATTTTCTGTAAATCTAAAAAAAAACGTTATTTTTAATTTCAGTAAAGTAAGTTTCAGCTAAAACTTTAATTTTCCTATGTTTTTTTTACTAGGATTCTTAAAGAATCCTCATAAAATCAGGAAAACCATTCTAGAGAAGAGCACTAAAATCAATATTTGACAAATAATCAAGAGAAACATGAAATATAATTGCCCAATGTAATTAAAGTTACATTAATTAATTTTAAAAGCTTTGATTTACCCTCAAACCATGTCAATACATTTTACTTGAAAACCATGATAGAATTGTCACTTGCTTACAATTTGTTACCTTCGGTAAGTGGATCTGTATTTCAAGGGCTAGCCTTAAGCACTTGTAATTGATACAAGTGTTTTGCGGCTTCTGCCTTGAAATACGATACTCATTCCTGAGAGATAGGTGTTTCAATTACATATGTATGATTCCCAGAATCTCCCTCAGAAAGGGAAATTTAGTTGTAATCAGGGTATTTCCCTAAGGCTTTCTCGAGTTACAATCTGACGCATTAGCTGAAATGTTTGACCATGAAGGAGTTTTAGAAAACAACCACAACCTGGTGATGTGATAATCTTATTTAATCAGTTTGAAGATTAGGAAAATGAAAATTATTAGGTCAAATAAATGGACGAATTGAAACTTTTTATTTTTAATTCAAGGACTATGATGCCTATGACGCTTTGCAATAAGGTCATATCAAAATTTTCATTGTAATGATACGGTTAGTTAGTTATACTTGATGATGATTTAAAACACGGATTATGACCTATGTTTGGATTTATTCAATTTTAACTTTAAGGTGTGAAGTTAAAATTGAATAAATCCAAACATAGATCATAATCCGTGTTTTAAATCATCATCAAAATTTTCACTTCGATCAGATTAAATGTGAAAAAATACTTGAAAATTTAAAACGACATCGAAAGAAAAAAACTGAAAATACAACGATTTGCACTATATGAAGGCATAAGTCAAATGATCAATTTATTTTTCATTTAGATAATGTAAAAATTAAAGATCACATAGTGTAAACAATAAAATACATTGAAAAGAATATCTGAAATTGATATCCGGGGCCTTGGAGTAACCAATTATCTGATTTTCATGGCTCAAGAACCCAGAGCTTGTTGCGAACAGAGACTTCTGTTCGCTTGATGCGTAATCCCAAGAATTTTTGTGTTTGTGCACAAAGAGGCCACAATGAGATCTAGTAATTCCCAACTCCATAAATTTGAAATAGAGACAGGAAAAATTCCTGCCTCCACCCAAGCTTGAACTGTGCGCCTTTCGTTGTCTGCGAATGCTCTACCAACTGAGCAATGGGGTGGGGGCAATGGCTCTGATTGTCTTTCCCACTGATCTCAACCAATTGCCATGAGCACTTCAACTCGGTTTTGATTCACTGAGTGAGAGCCACGTGATGAAAAACGAGTTGAAGTGCATATGAAAATTGGTTGAGATTCGCGGCAAACACAATCAGGGCCATCAGAGCCAGTGCCCAAATAGCTCAGTTAGTAGACCATTTGCCTAGACAGCGAAAGGCTCTAAGTTCAAGACTAGGTGGAGGTAGGATTTTTTTTCTACCTCTATTTGGATGAAATTTGTGGATTTGGGAATCACTAGTTCTAATTGCCGCCTCTCTTTGCAATCCGTTGTAATCTTAATAGAGGAATTGACTTCTGTAAGATATGCTAAAATCATGATGATTCAAAAATTTCAAAGTGATATTAATCGCAAAATTGGTGAGTCTGAAAATTTTTGATGATCAAGTATTTGATCTCCAAAAGTTTGATATCCAAATTTGTTGGTGACTGAATATAATATTTGATCCAGATCGCCAAATTTTTGAGCCCCAAAGTTTAGTGATCAAATATTTGAACTTTGAAGACCATATTCTCGAGTATCAAAATTTTGATCACCAAATTTTTGAGTTCCAAATTTTAATTCCCAAAACCTTTTAATGACGAAATATTTGAATTCGAAGACTAAATTATTGAATTCCAAAATTTTCCGTCTAAGTATTTGATCACCAAATTTTTGATAACTAAATGTTTGATGGATCACCAAATTTTTGAGTTTAAAATTTGACTGACCCTATATTTAACCAACATATTAGCGAGTCCTAAAATTTGAATGGTCAAATATTTGATGACCAAATTTTTAAGGTCCAAATTTTGATTCCCAAAATTTTTTTGATGACCAAATATTTGGACACTAAAATCTTGATTTCCAAAACCTTCCGTCTAAGTATTTGATCATCAAATTCTTAAGTCCCAAATTTTTGATGCCCAAATATTTGATCAGATCATGAAATTTTTTGAGTCTCAAAAATTTTTGATGATCAAATAGTACTTGATTAACATATTTTTGAGTCCCAATCTTTGATTTCCAAAACATTTCGATGATCAAAATATTTAAACGTTAACATTTGAGTTTTAAAGTTTTCCAAGTATTAGATGGCCAAATGTTTGAATCTCAAATTTTTTTATGATATTTATTATTATTATTATTATTAATATTATATTGATTTATTTATATTTGGTCAGTCCATTAATTATTTAATCACTAAGATCTTGAGTTCCTAAATTTTGATGACCTTAATATTTGTACACCAAAGGACATTGGGCAAAACGGTCCAATCTTTCGCCACGAATGAGACCTTTACCATCAAATAGGTATTGGCAAAGGTAACAACTTTTGTTTCGGGACCAACCCCAAAAATATGTGGGAAAAGCACTAGAGCATACAACATAATGTATAAGAATTGTAATAATTTTTTTTTGCAAAACTCTTTTTATACAATAACGGTTAATCGTATATTGTTCGTTTCTAAGAATAATTTGTAAAGAAGGACTCAAAGAAAATTTTCCTGGAACAAACCATATCTTTATCTCTTCATTTTCCCTGCAATTTTCCAGATCTTCCTTATAAATCTTTTACGATCCTTCAAACTCATAAAAAAAGGATTGTATCTAGGGAAATATCTCTTATACAGCAATATTCTTCTTGGAAAAGGAATTAAAAACTCTAAAGATCGCAGTGTCCTAAGAGATACCGTTTTATTTAAATACTTTGAGTATTTCAGAGAAAAAAAATCTTTTCATTAATTATACTGAGAACCTTTTGTTAAAATTCTTTATTAATGGTACCCATACAACCCTATGAACTTCAGCAATCCTAGCTCCTTTTTTAAGGAGAATATTTCTCTAATGACGACAAAAGGATGCAATCGAGGAAATACGTTTAACGGAATTAAATAATATTCGAGCATTTTTGAGGAAAATTTGGATACAAGAGATATAGGGATACGGTTTCTTTTGGGAAAATATTCTTTGAGTTCAGTTCTCTTTTAGAAAACTTTCTTTGGCGCCAACAACTTACGATATGCCGTTATTTAAAAAAGGCATTTCATAAAAATAGTTCTACCAATTTCTTAAGAACCCTTAGTTTAAGATATCTGAAAAAGTTGACGTGATGGACCATTCCGGTCATATGTTCAAGATACATCAAGGACTCCGAAAATATCTGTGATTCGCCATTAAACGAAAAAAGTTTTCGTTTTATTGCCCTGTCATGTGCGATGACTTTAAAATATGACAAGTTTGTATGGGAGCTACCAGATAAAGCAGTCAGAGGGAAAATCTGAAAATATTTATTTGAAGCTTAAGTCATACATCGACTTTGATCCGAATTTCATTAAGATCAGTTACGCCGTTTTCGAGTAATAAATTGTCAAAGTTGTAAATTTTCCGAAGGATATCGTTAATTTCCCAAGGAGTGACAGTCCTTTTTGACTTTGGTCTCGGTAAATTTTAAGTCATACACCAATACCTACAAAATGGGCCTAGTCTCATCTCTGGAGAAGGGTTGGACCAGCTCCCATATATTTCTGCCCATTGTCCTTTCTTTGTTTCAAATTTTTTATAACCAAATATTTTATCACCACATTTTTTATGTTCAAATATTTGATCACCGTAATTCATGCGTCTTAAAATTTTGATGATTAAATTTTTGATTCTCAAAAAGCTCAATGAATCTTCATTGAATCAGCTTACCGCTCAAGAGTAAAAAAAAATGAGAGTGATGGTAGTAAAACTTAAATTGGTTTTAAAGGTTTTAATTTTTTATTATTTTCAACCTTAATTCTCAGAATCTATCATGTTCAATTGTGGAGGACGTACCTTAAAGTAAAATATCACTCCTATGAAAACTCTTGCAAGTCAAATGGACTCACTTTCCCTTGTTGGTTACCTTTAATTAAAATAAAACACGAAGGTTTAGAACCCCTGCCCTGGCTATGGCTTCTTCCTCCTCGTGAATTACCTTTAAAATGATAAAATAGCAATTACAATCCGTCGCGAACGACCGGATAAACGCCACAGGATGTCCGCTGCTGGTGCTTTCCAATGAAACACTTTTCTAACTGAACAACTAAATTTATTCTCACCAATTCTCAAAAATATTTCACACACGCTGTTCTTCACTCCTTCTACTTTGACAAAATTTTCTCAAGACTATCATTTCAAAATTTTTCCGCTAGGGGCGTCACACGTTTTCTCCTTCCAGTCGCCCCATAACCAAAGTGCCGTGGATACTTCCGCGGAATAGTCGACATTCTCCCCCTCGAAATTACTCAATTGGTAATTTCGCCAATTTGTTTGCAGCTCTTTTGACTATTCCGTCTGCTGTCTTCAGAGTCACCACTCGGGTGACGTTGTCCTTTCCTGGATGACATTCCATCACTCTGCCTCGAGCCCACTCTCCTGGTTTGACGTTGTCTTCTTTAATTCTGCTGACTTTTCCTCGCATTCGCACTTCATCATCCTTGGTGGCAGCACTGGCTCCGACGAAATTTCGACCATTGTCACAATAAATATTTTGACAATACCCTCGTCGAGCAACAAATCGCTTCAGGGCGTTGATGAATCCATCAGAAGACAGGTCACCAACTGCTTCAAGGTGAACTGCCTTGGTCGTCATACATATGAAAAGACATATGTATCCCTTCACGTAACGGCTGTTTCGAAGATTTGAAGCCTTGATCTCAAACGGCCCAGCATAATCACATCCTGTGTTCACGAAGGGGCGAATCTGATTGACTCTAACTGCTGGGAGATTCGCCATCACCGGTGATTGGAGCGTTGGTCGATGCTGGAAACATCTGATGCACTTGTTCAATACTTTCCTGGTCGCATTTCTCCCTCCCACAATCCAGTATTCACTGCGTAGGATACTGGTCAGCAGATTGAAACCAGCATGTAGATGTATCTTGTGAGAGTACTCTATCAGCAACTCAGTAAAGCGATGACCTCCAGGGAGAATTATTGGGTGGCGAGCGTCGTACATCATATTTGCAAATCTCAATCGTCCTCGCACCCTCAGAATTTGGTCATCGTCTAAGAAAGGCACCAGCTTCACAAGTCGACTTCCCTTCGGGACTGGCTCCCCCTGTCTACATCGGGAAATTTCCTCACTGAAACATTCTTCTTGGATGTCTCGGATGAGACGTTTCAGAGAGCTTCTGCGTTCTTGAACAGTTAGGGGACCCTTTTGACGCTCCTCTTTCTTCGTACTTAACCGGATGAGATGAGCTCCAATGCTCACCATCTTACTGAAACTTGACATATCTTGTAAGAACTCATAAAGTGAAAACTTACATTTCCTTGTGATGTGGGCAAGCATCTTCTTGACTATCTTCTCCTCGCCAGTATCAGCAGGAACAATCACTTTGTTTTCTGGCCAGGCACTGGAATCTTGGGACAACCACTTCGGACCCGTCCACCAAAGAGGATGACTAACTAATTCACTGGGCTTGACTCCTCGTGACAAACAATCCGCCGGGTTCTGCTTGCTTGGTACATATCGCCAATGATGTGGAGGAAGTACCTCTAGAATCTGCGCAGTTCTCTGAGCCACATACTTCTGCCACTTTCGGGGATGGGATTGTAGCCACTGAAGCACAGTGGTTGAGTCACTCCATGCTGTAACATTCACTTCCAAGTGGATGAATGAGTCCTTGATCTTTTTGACTACTTCACTAAGCAGCAAAGCAGCTTTGAGTTCCATTCGGGGTATTGATGTTGGCTTCAATGGAGCAACTTTAGATTTTGCTATGAACAAACACACGTGATAATCACCATGAATCAACATTCGTGCGTAAATCACAACACCAAACGCCTTTTCTGATGCATCCGCAAATGCATGTAACTCCATAAAGGCTCCATTGTGAGGAAGACATCTTTCAACATGGGCTGATTTCAGCAATTCAAATTCCTTTCTTATAACATCATACTCCTTCTGATCTTCCTCAGAAAGATCATCGTCCCAGTTCTTTGTTGTTGTCCACACCTTCTGGAAGAGCATCTTGAACGTAATTGTAACTGGTGCTATAATTCCCATGGGATCATAGACTTTTGCTGCTTCCGAAAGAAATGCTCTACGAGTTCTGACTTCTTGAGGAAGGTGAAGCTCTAGCTTCATCACGTCTTCCGTTGGGAGCCACCTCATACCTAGAGTTGCGACTCCATTTTCTTCATCTTGGCCAACGGTAGCTAGTTCATCCTGAGCTTTTGTCTGCAAGACCTCTTTAGCATTGGACGTCCATTTTCGTAGCATAAATCCTCCCCCTTGCAGAATATTCTTAATTTGGTCACTGACACAAACACTTTCTTGCACTGTTTCGGTTCCGTAAAGCAAATCATCCATATAGAACCCACTTTCTATCCCTGCACTTGCTTCCGGATAAGTCTCCTTGGAATCAATTGCCATTTGCTGCAAGGTTCTTGTGGCAAGATACGGTGCACTTGCAGTGCCGTAGGTGACAGTCTTCAGCCGATACAACTTCATCGGCTCTTGGGGATTCGGACGCCAAAGCACTCTTTGGAAATCTTGGTCTTCTGCAGCTATTTGTACCTGCCGGT
This sequence comes from Phlebotomus papatasi, assembly GCF_024763615.1. NCBI lineage: Eukaryota > Metazoa > Arthropoda > Insecta > Diptera > Psychodidae > Phlebotomus > Phlebotomus papatasi. Next base: position 92,562,780 of record NC_077222.1, on the reverse strand, counting down.
ACATCTTCTCAACATCGGCTTGGAAAGCAATCTTGTACGTTCTGAACCTCATCATAATTGACAGAAGATCATCTTGGACTTGAGGTCCAATAGCCAATGCATCATTCAAAGAAACACCGCTGGAGGACTTACTTGAGGCATCGAAGACCACCCTCAATTTTGTGGTTGTGCTTGAGGGTCGAACAACGGCCTGATGTGGAATGATGTAAGACTCTTCTTTGATTCTCTCGTCTTCTGGAACCTCCTCCATGTGTCCGAGAGAGATATATTCGTCCATGAAGTCTGCGTATTGTTTGTGGAACTCTGGATACTTCTTGAACTTGCGTTCCATCACAGACAATCGTGCTTGAGCTGCCGGCAGAGAGTTACCAAACTTCCCACGATCAGTTTTGAAGCATAATTTGACCGTGAATCTTCCTGACTCATCTCGCTTGTGTGTTGCAACGAAATCATCTTCACAAAGCTGCTCTTCTTTTGTCAGGATTTTCCTTTCTGGTAACTCCTCCTCAGCTTCCCAGAATCTTTTAAGTGAATTCTCAATGTCACAATGTGTATGAAGCACCTGTACTGAAGTCTCCTCAGCACTTTGAGTGACAACTCCCCCTAAGACCCAGCCAAAAATGGTCAGCTGCGCAATAGGGTATCCTGGTGCTGATCTCTTGTCCGGAAGGTGGATTTCCCATGCATACTCCATGCCAAGAATTATGTCAATCTTCGCAGGATGGTTGAATTGTGGATCAGCCAACGTAAGTCCCTCAATATGCTTCATTTCATCCAGTGTAATGGTTCGTCCAGGCAACTTGCTGGTCAATTTGTCCAGAATGTAGGCCTTGACTGCGATCTTCTGGTGCTTATCGTATCGTGACGAGACATTGAGATCAATTGCACCTTTCGTATAGCCAACATTTGCTTGTCCTGTCCCCTTGATGGCAAGTCTTGCGTTGTGGCGCCTCAAATTCAATCTTTGAGCGCATGCTTCTGAGATCAAAGTACACTCAGAACCCTGATCAATTAAGACTCGACATGTCTGCTGGTCTCCACTGGCATCTTCAACATTCACCAATGCCGTTGGTAGTAAAATCATCTTCGTGGTGGAGGCAACATGATGTACTGAGACAGGAGTGTCTTTAGGCGCATCCTTCTTGGTTGACTCTGCTTCGGAGTCTGAAGTCTTCTTGTGTGTATCTACTGCAGGACTCATTGTGGAATTCGAGCTTGAAGTTTCTTCGTGCAGCAGCGTGTTATGCCTCTTATGACATTTTTGACATCTTCCCTTGCTGCGACAATCCTTGGCACGGTGACCTTCCTTCAAGCAATTAAAGCACACGTTCTTGTCAGCCACGAAACTACGCTTGTTCTCCACAGACAACTTCGCGAATTTCTCACATTGAAACAATAGATGAGCTTGGCTACATTTCAAACACTTGGCTTCCTCTGTATGATGAGCCTTAATGGTGCCATCGTTCCTATCTTTCTTGGAATAGGAACCCTTGTTCTCCTTGCTAGTTTGGCTTTCCTGTGTTTCTCCATAGACTTCAAGAGAATCCATCCTTCTTCTCAGGAAATCGAACCATTTAGCAATGGATGGAACATCTCCACGCTTAACTTCTTGTGACCAGAGTCTACGAGTCTCGGAATCCATTGATGATTGCATCAAATGCACAAGCCAGACATCCTTGCCGGAGTATCCTTCGCCCATTTTTTCCAGTGCTTCGATGCTATCCTTGTAGACATTGTAAGACTGCTTGATCAGAGAAATCTTTGCTTCTTTCACCGGCTGCTGCTTCAGGAAGCGCTCAATGTGGGCTGTTGCTATTTGTGGCTTCTTGTCGAATTGTTCCTTGAGTTTGTTCCACGCTGTTTCATAGTTGTCACTTGTGGTAGCCATATTCTTAATCTCAGATACAGCATCCCCCTTCAAGGACGACCTAAGGTATTGTAGCTTCTCTACATTGGACAAGGACTTGTTATTGTGTATTGTAACTTCAAACATATCCTTGAAGCCCTGCCAATCTGTGTAATTCCCAGAGAAGGTCATCAAATCCAGCTGTGGTAGCTTAGTCCTACTAGCCTGCAGAGATCGTTCTTGTTGAGTGAAGACTCTCTTCATGATTTCTTCAAGAGAATTGGCACTGTCATTTGTCGATACGTTAGGAACATCTTGAGAGTTATTTGGCTGCAATTCTGTCAACGCGACATGCGCTTCACACCTCAACTCGGAAATTCTGACCCAGAGGGCTTCTCCATCCTTGTATTCTTTCTCCTGAATCTCAGGAGATTCCTTGGCAGCCTCAGTTTCTATTTGCACCAGAATCTTTTCACAAGCTGCGGCCTGCACATCGATCTCGTTCAGAATCGCCTTAACTCTTGCATACGACAAATTTTCCCTTTGCTTGATAGTTTGTTCAATGCGTGTCAGAGCGGACTTGACTCTCCCACGGGACCTGTGTAGGATCTTGAGTTGTTCCATGATGTCTTCTGATCGTTGTCTTACTTCTTGGGAGATCAAAATTCACCGTGTTTTGCTTCCCTGTCGAGACAGCTGAAGCCCTTGGGAACACTTCCTTCTTCGGTGGGAGAGTACAATCTTTTTCCTGTGGACTTGCTTCTTGGGGCCTTAAGGTAACCTCTTCGGTGCTGATTGTACTCTCGAAGGACCAGATTATGTGGAGGACGTACCTTAAAGTAAAATATCACTCCTATGAAAACTCTTGCAAGTCAAATGGACTCACTTTCCCTTGTTGGTTACCTTTAATTAAAATAAAACACGAAGGTTTAGAACCCCTGCCCTGGCTATGGCTTCTTCCTCCTCGTGAATTACCTTTAAAATGATAAAATAGCAATTACAATCCGTCGCGAACGACCGGATAAACGCCACAGGATGTCCGCTGCTGGTGCTTTCCAATGAAACACTTTTCTAACTGAACAACTAAATTTATTCTCACCAATTCTCAAAAATATTTCACACACGCTGTTCTTCACTCCTTCTACTTTGACAAAATTTTCTCAAGACTATCATTTCAAAATTTTTCCGCTAGGGGCGTCACACGTTTTCTCCTTCCAGTCGCCCCATAACCAAAGTGCCGTGGATACTTCCGCGGAATAGTCGACATCAATCTTTTAGAGTTCTGAATTAGAATAACATTTTATAGGAATAGAATCACAACATGTGCTTAAGGCGAACCATACGAGTTGCTTTTAATGAAGGACTGACAGTATAAACCAACTTAAAATCCAAACAATCAGAAAACTAAGACCTAAAGTTACAGCATATTCAAAAATCCTTTTCTCGTGTTTATGGAAGCCTGTGGTGACAAATGCAATTGCAAGACTTTCAGTTTAGAGTTTCAGCATGTATGTTTAATCAACAGAAATTTCATAAAACGGATATGTTGCCCTGTGAAAGTGTGAGACAAAACTTTCAAACCATCCTTGTCACTTTCTCTGTGAGTAAGGTCTCCAAAGGGGTAATTAAATTTATTACAATATCCAGCATGGTTGCACATTGACTTTTCAGCTCTGAGATTGTGGCGTTGGGACTTGGTTCAATTTCACTTAAGATGAGTTTAATCCACACAGTATAGAATGGATTTAGGATTCTATTAAAGTCACACTTGAGTGGAAGATCTACCCCTGAGTTTCACTAACACCAATTTTCTGCTGGTTTGCAGAGAATTCCGTGAAATCGATTGAGTAATTAATTTGTAAGTTCAATATGGTGTGTGTTGATGTGTCAAAAATTCAAGTGGCACAAAGTGCTTCAGTGTGTTTAATTTGGGACTTGGGGAGAGTTGGGTAAATGCTTAATGTAGCAGCAGAAGCTGTTAACATCACCAAAGTTTCGAGCTTATCTGTTTGCCCATGATAAAAGTTCACACTTCCATGGCAATGGATGACATATTGAAGCACTAATGAAGTCAGAAACCTCATTGGATTTTCTTCCACAATCCCAAGAACGTTAGAAGTTTAGCCACATACAAAGAATCCTTAACGAGAATTTCTTTAACCACATGAAAATAGTTTGTTTCATAGTTTTAACCCTTCAAAATGTACGGTTGAATTTTCTTCAAACTTGCACACTAAACTAATGCTCATAAATGGAATGTTTACATCTAGGAGAATTTTATGAAATAGGATGATGATAGAGAGAACTTATAGACATTATAGACAGCCCATCGCTAAAGATTCTTCAAGATTTCCTACTCCAATAAAATGCATGGTAAATACTTGGTCTTTTGTTAGAATTCCTACTTAAATAAATTGCCTGGGATATTAGATATGAGAGATTTTCTCATGAATTTTCTCATTTCATCTTCTGAGAGGATATAAGTGACTCAAAGCAATTCCTGAAAAGGCTTGCAAATATGGCTATTTGGGTATAATACAATGCTATTAGTCAGGATTGGTTGAATGAAGGAGAAGCTTAATGCGAGAGAAATTCAATTTTTTCGGTTAGAGATTCTTTCTAAAAACACAGAAGGTTGTTGACTGATCAAATTTCCCTAAATAAATTGACGTTTACGAAAAAAAATTATTTAAGCTTCCATCGCACCTTTTCGATCGGTAAAATTTCGTGAAATCAAAATTAATATCTTTTACATTCATAAACGTTTTGCATGCAACCATCTATACCTCACTCTTTTGCACTTAAAATTTGATTGAACTAAATTTAATTTGGTATGATGTTCAAAAGAAGAAGAAGAGTTCGAAAGAGTGGGATAGACATACACAAAACGTTTGAGAAAGAAAGGGATGTGGATTTCGATTACATGAAATTTTCCTGATCTAAAAGGTATACCAGAGCCATTACAGTCATAATTCCAAAGAAAATTTAAATTTTCTCGTTAAATGTTGTTCGTTAAGTACTAAACGATTTTCGGTCAAACTGATAGATGATAGTGGAGCCCCTAACACAGAAATGACTTTCGACTTCCTTTAGTTTCTTTTATCGTTCAACATAATTCAACAACGTTTGAACACCAAGGGTTTTCTACAACCCTCCTGATTGTAATCGGTTCCTAGAACTCGTCACTGTAAGCGCCGTGGTCAAAAATATTGTCATCGGCAATATCACCTGGGAAGACTGGTCAGGACTCTTCAGGAAGAGACGAGACTGTTGCCCCCTTTCGTAACCATTTTTGTTGCACGAGCTTGCTAACTCAAACATCAAGAGAACGGATATTGTCATTGTCGACTTCTGGAATAGGCTTGGAAGTGCCATGGCCGTTGCTCCTCACTGCTCCTCACCTTGGTGAACAAGTTCAGCAAATCATTACCAGAAAGTGTGTCAAGAATGTTGCCTCCTCTTGATGACCAAGGATGAGAATCGAGGCCGTTGCCCCCTTCCTGGTCACCGTCTACTGCTAAGCTCGCCTCTTCCAACTCTGTGACTACAGCTATGGCATTGTGATCGGATGAAAGCTTACTCGGCTGAAATATTCGAATTCGGTTTTCGGTGGGACTTTGTGTTGGTTTCTGTTGATTTTGAGCACCTCGAAGTCAGAGTTCTTTTTTGGTAGATACCAGTACTTAGTCTAAGTAGACCATCTCTGAGTTTGTCGTCAAGACTAGTCAACGGATCCATTTAGGAGAAACCGCTACGCCTAGTTAGAGTGTCGAGGCCTTTACCCTCTTTTCTAGATAACAAGTCTGGTCAATGCCCTCCAGGAAGTGAGACAAGGTTTATGTCCCATCTGACTGCTGGAATGGCTAATATCTTTCTTGGGAAGTGTCGTTGTCGAGGTCATTGCTCCCTTCTCTGGTCGACAGAATAACACACTTTTCGAGTGACTCAACGACCCGACACCGCTCGTATCGCTCGTATCGTCTTAACTCTTTTGGCTGTAATCCCGACATGAAACGGAAAACTAAGTTCGACGACTGACGGGCCTTGCTGTTATAGTTCCTACGGCGAAGATGGCGTACTCCGAGATAAAGGGTGTCGCCACGAGAAACTGGCTCAATCCTGTAAAGGGAATTACCGACTGTCTGAATTGTCGCTCAATCTTAAGTTCTAGGTCAACAAATTGTTAAGTTTGAAGTTAACACTACGTCTTCTGGCTGTCGCTGACATTAGACCTAGTTACTTTCCCCTATTCTAAAGGTCGCTAAACTCTAAACCACATCAATACCTATTTTCTAAATAAGGAACAAATATTTTTTGTCGTTACGAGAACGTAAAAAGAACGAAGCCTTAGATTATTTCAATGCAAGATATTTTTCTTACATTTCCATTAAGTTTCGTTTAGCGCAATTTTATGGTTTTTCTGTAAAAAAGCTACGGGTGAACTGGGTGAACCATATTATATTATAAAGCTTTTGTTTTTCGTTTTTCGACATTTTTCAATGCTATACTCTATAAAATTATAAAAATTTTGGATATCTTTGAATCAGACAAAATTTCTTTGAGTTGTGCTTTATGGTATCGCTTTGTTTGACAATTTTGATAACTCCTTAAAAACATCGAAGAACAATTTGTCATATTAGTTGTTTTTAGATAGTCTTTTGAAAAATGGCTCATTAAAATTAAAAAATAAGAATTAATTACAAGAATCTTACCTAAAGGAAGAATAAAAAATTCTTTCGTTCAAAAAAATGTCGTCAGTTTGTCTGCCACATAAATTGCAATACTCTTTCAGGTTTAAAATATTGATATTATTGGACTTATTATTTTAATGGCTATGAAATTAAATTACGGATGTATTTAGCAATCATTGCCAAACATTTCGTTGAGTTTAATGTCATATTATCGTCAAGTTTGATATTATCAATTAAGCCTTCTAAACTTAACGATCTTTTCTCTAAAACAAAATAGTTTTAGTAGCATGAATTTGAGATTTACACAAAATTACCGTATAATTATCAATAATTGATAAAAAGCTAAGTAATTTTTGATAGAAATGTGTAAGACTCTTAGGAAAAATAAAAGAAAACTTACATTATTCAAAGGCATGAACGTTTGAAGGGAGAGTACTTCAGAAATAAAATTGTAGAGCGTGTGGCCTATTCGAAACATGTCAACCCAGTCGACGGCCACAACCCACCAATCCTAATCCTTTATTCCTTTGACACGCCCAACCCCTACCATCCTCATGGGTGCTGAAAGGTTGCTTTGGGGCTCTTACTGTTAGGTAAATGTCCTCAGTCTTCAGTGAGTGAGCATCAGTCGCCGTGGACGGTTCACTCTCATGAAGTGAAAAATGGGTGGCACCTTCAGTTCTCCAATTTTCCTCTAAGTTTGTATTTTTCTATTTAGGTGAGCCCCATCTGGGCTTACAAATTCAGAAGTGGGATCCCCATTCCCCAAAAGTGGATCGCGAAAAGAACAGTTGAATTAATTGTTGTAGTTCTTGTGTTTAGACTTTAATTAATCTTGCATTGTGGTCGAGATGTGTAAAGTTCAGTGATACTACGAGAATACAGAAGATAAGATGGAGCATTCCTGTCGAGGGAAGTCTGCAGATAACTGGGGAGTCCATGCGGAATCACTAAGCCAACGAAGAGGAGACACCGCACTGATTGGGGAGCGCTAAGAGCGAGGTATTCTTCAAGAGAGTTATTGTGAGGATGGAGTTCTTAAGTACAGAGAGATCATCGGAGAAAGATTTTCAGATAAGTCCATTCCAATTAAATTTCTAGAAAAAGATATTTATATTGAGCAATCGTAGCTACAGATATCATAACGCGTGTCAATTTCATAGAAGTATATATAATAGTTTACATCAAGAATTGATTTTAAAGAATTGCAATATCAATCAAATATTTGACGTGTTATCATCAAAGGAAAAGTGAGGGATGATTTGCTGGGAAATTTGTGCAAACGATAACTAAAAATTATAAATATCATCTTGAATGTGTTTTAAATTTACTATAGATCTAAATTTAAATCATGACCACAAATGAAAAGTTCGTTAGTGATAATTTCGGATACAAGTCCTCCATAACTTCATTATTTAGTTGCATCTGTGTTATAGTCTTCAAAATCACTATTAGTCCCAATCATTATTAGTTTTCACGTCCCATGACAACATCTTTACGGAAATACATAGTGAATTCAATTTAATAGAAAAGGTATTAATCTACATTTGAGACAACTATTTTAATAGATCGAACGCGAGTTTTTCATAATTTACCAAAAACAACGTTAAGTGCGCAACTCAGTAAATTTATGATCGAGATCAGAGGATGTTAACAAAATAATTTAGAAGTCTGTAGGGCCGTATGCAAGGAAGTGATTTCGTAGGATTACGTAGGTTAAATTAAAAAAAAAATAATTGAGCAAAAGTACTCTTCGGAACATTAGCAAATAATCTTTTCGTGGCGATACTTAACACCCGGTCGATGACGAATAAAAATCGGAAAATTTAAGAGGTCAACGAAAAGCGAAAATTTCATCTAGCAATAAGATTATAACATTTCGGATTAGACATAGAATAATTGCAAATGGAACTTAGAAGCTGTGTCGATGAATGATCAGTGAGATTGATGTGTGATAGAGGGCCCTCGAAAGTGTGTGTGAATGAGGTTTTCCATTGCAGTTGTAAATTGAATCAAAATTGGGAATTTGGAAGAATTCGTAAAGACTTGATCTTAGGAGAAACCATAATTTCAGTTGTATAAGCAACATAAGATGAAGAGTAGGACACATTTGAAAGCGAAGACGAACCGCAATTATATATTTCAGAGGTTTATATTGATATCCATAAGTGATAAGACGTTTGATATTAAATACGTATCTTCACAAAGTTTACGCGATCAAGGATCAAAATCACATGTGCTTAACGAACATTACCGCGATCACGGAATTGAAGGACAAATTAAAATATTAAAAATTGGAATTCATATGATAATGTTGAAATATAAGAAGAAAGGAGAGAAAATGATAAAGATGAGTAATCCATTTTCGAAAGTATGGGAATAACCCAAAATAAATGCTGAGAGAAGGGTACAAACTTAGGTTTACGATAGGGGCTATAAAATATTGAAATATTTTTGCAGACAAAAAGACCCGATGCGTCGGCAAACTTAATGTTATATTGAAAGGATGCGTTAGAGGAAATGGTCTAAATGAGTTTTTCAATTGCTTAGACCCAAAAAGAAATGCGTCTGGGTTAAGGGACGAAAAACAACACCTCATTCAGGGATCATAAAATAAATGCAAAAGGATCGACAAGCAAATTGGGAAAACCCAAATGTGTTGCAAGGACCCATTAGTTCAAGCGCCTTATGGAAATGAAGTAATTAGGTTTTTCAAACAGACATACCGACAATGTTGCAATTTATCCTACAAAAAGGTTTTACAGTTTTACAATGCACCACTCATTAGGCGGGTCTTGGGATTTCCGGGATGGTCAGATACTCGGGTCGAAAACGTATCCCTTGCAATAAAACCCACATAAATAGATATGTGTAATGCTTTTAAAATGTATACAGCTGCATACCACATTTTTCACAAATTGTAAAATATATTAGACATCGGATAATTATTAACGAAACGAAGGATCTTCGAAAGAACATTATGTCGTGTCGCCATACCTAGAGAAATTTGAAAACTTTCCCAACCACATGCTCTTGGATCTGATCTCAATCAAAAAGGAATATTTTGGAATAAAAGGGGTAACTCAAAATTTAAGGAAGCGGATTTCAGATGGCAGATATATGATAGATAAATAAGACGGGTAATTCACGGTTATATAAGTCGAATTCAGTAACAATTAGATAGTATTTTGAAAAAGTCTTAATATTAATATAATCTCTTTAGAATTCTTAATACATACGGGAATACAGGGCTACGTAACATAAAGACACTAAATCGCGTGTAGATCTAGGTTGAATACGATAGGGAATATCATGAAACGTAACCATATCGACGCGACGCTTATTTTAGTCAACATTTGCGACATAGAAATTAACTTCAGTTGTACAACACTCGCGCAGAAAATATAGTAGTTTATTGATTGGGAAAGGCTTTGTCGAACCATCTACATCAACAGAAGATCGTAATTCGTTCAGGCGATATATGGAAATACTACAGATGGACTGTTCGTAGTTTGAAAATGACTCCTTAGAGACTGATAGATCATTATTGCGAGAGAAGGAATTATCTAAATGGGAGGAATAGGAACACGCTGTCATTCGGAACATTAATGGCCTTTACACACTATAATGAATGTTCGTCAATAGTTGCCATATTGAAGTAAATTGTTGATGCCAGAGAAAACTGTCAAAATTTCTTCAATAATGTAAAAGATAGATATCACTTTCTCTAGCGTGTGGATCTCATAACAGTCACTGAATGAATTCTTCGTTTTGAATTTTTTCAATCATAATTTGTTTACATGTCACAGTGAAATTACATGAAAAGGAAGTTTGTCCTGGATTTTACATGAAGAGAGAGAAAGAGGTGATCAAGTAGACAACATGTATGATCTTCCACGAAGCTGGAGCAAATATACGAAACCTATTTGTAAGACCGTCGGGTTATGCTTACCGTGTTATGCAAGATAATAAAGTAACTAGAAATTGTTTTCCGGCAAAGATGCGTATGTCAATTGTACAGAAATGGCTTATCCAGGATAATCTAGGTTTCGAGAGATATAATATGTGATAGATGCGGATGGGTTAAATGTTAAAGAAATCCGAAAATTTTGGGAGTTATCTAAGAATATATCAATATGACGTGTAAGCAATCTAGCATCAAAGCATTTATTGCGGCATCTGAGGATTCATTAAATTAGACAGATCTTGAAGGAAAAGAAGGTTATTTTTGACGGTCGGTTTTAAAATAGTCAAAGGACTTTTACAGTATCTCGGGGATATCAAGTAAAACAGTTAATGTAAAGAGAATCCCGACGTCTATCGCATGTTGTAATTCAACTTAAAGTAAAGAAAGGAAAGTAAAGTCTAGTTCAAAATAAACGCGTTAATGCAGGATTCGGTGTTAAGAATTTCAAATCTGTGAATCAGTGATATTGTATTACACTTTATGGGATCAATATTTTTAGTATTCAGAAATCGAATCATATTAAAGGTACACATTTTTAGGATCACGGGATAATGAGGGAAAAACCTTTTTCTGCTGTCGAAAGTGCACAGGTAGAAAGTAGGACAACATATTCATTTAGGTTGACGGTTGAAATATTCAAAACTTTGAGTTGAAAGTTGTATCGCACGGATTCGCAAATAGATGGCGTTGTGTATGAAATAAACAAATTGTATGGAATCTAATAGGAGTATGAAGAAATAGTATGCTGTGTGTAAGGGTTTCACACATACGATGAGGTTTTAAGGAAGATGTTGTACGAAGTGATAACAGTCGTTACTATAACAAGAGATAGATGACATTATATGGACAGAAGTGTAATTATGAAAATTTTTGGACAACGTCGTATTGTGAATATAAACATAGCACAAACAAGATCATAATCGAGTTAGACATGAACCAAATACAACAACGTGTGCAGTAGGAAGTCTAAAGCCAACATTATAGTAGAGTAATTCGCAACGCACAATAGTTTTTGTTTTGTAGGTGTGCTTTTGATGTTTCAATGAGAATGAGTGAGATCTAGATATGTTAATCTCTCTTACTTTCATATGAGATTTCGAAGGCATGTTTGCAGGACGGGGGTTATTGTGCTCTGGACCTAAGGGAACGGCATCAAGAAAATAATGGAATCTTCAACAGTGTTTATGTATGAAAAAAAATAGTACAGGGGACTCTTACAAGATTCGACTGTAATGTATGAAAGGAATAAACGAATATAAATGAAACGTATTTCGTGAAATACTAGAAGAAAAACAGAATGGCAGGAGAACAGAAAGGCTGGAGTCAACGGGTTTTATCCGAGCAAAGGGACAATAAAACTCAACTCATCAATGACAGGCTATATATTATTATAAGTAGGACACGGTATTTAGGGGTATATTCGGAGAATAGGAGCGATACTTTATAAACTCTAAAACACACGGTCGGTAAATGTATCACATGATGAAAACGGTAATCATGGGATAGTGGTATGATCAGATTCCTAGGTCCAGAGGTACGATCCAATTACAACAAAGCGGACAGAATCTGGCCAGGAGTGTGATGCATACAATCACTACATCCCAAAGTTAGGGAACAGGGACCGAAAGCGCCGAACACACCGAGTTTGTTCCAGAGGGAGGAAAAGAAGACTTCACATTGGAAACCAACAGGAGCAGTATTCGACAGAGCGCACATTCTACACTACAGCGAACTTCTACGACACGGATGACATCTAATTTGAATGCAAGACAACAGAAATATAACTAGTAGGACCGTTGAAGGATTCTTATCAGAGAATTGAACTACAACAGAAGAGATTCAACGAAGGAGTCGACTACACTAAAGACTGAAAATGTCAAGTTAATATGCGACAGGAGTTTCACGGGGTACAAAGGCATGGGGCAGTAGTATTCTGGATGCTGAAGATAATCGCGACAAAGAGTTTGTGACTAGAAATCACTGAAGTTGTTCACTTCAAAGACGTAATGCTCCCAATAGGTCACACTATTGGCAGACTTCTACATGGATACTTCTGGTTGGATCAAAGGAAATTCAGTCAGAATAGCACCGAGGAATTTGATATTGGAGGAGTAATCAAAGTGATAAAACTGAACTGAGGTCAACGTCATGATCATGATCCAAAAGGAATTGCCATGAATATGCAGACAACAATACCAAAACAACAGAGCTCTGTGAAAGTAATTGTTAAAGGACAGTTGACGGATAAGTTAGCGTTGCAGATGTTTTTGAGGAAGTCAATCACAGAAACTTAGTGATTGGGAAAATGCCACAGGAAAGGACAAGATGTCCGTATACACAGGGGTACTGTGTGAGGAATGCGCATTGAGGAACGAGACTAGCTTGACCTACGTGGACTGTGGGTTTTCGGCCAGTGATGTGTGGAAGTGTCCACTCCTAATGCAGTGATTGGCTCCAACAGGTGCTGTGGGTTTTTGGCTCTTCACGGGTATTTTAGGCGATCTCCAAATCTCTAGAATGCCCACGTCAAAGAATGTGATTTGCCCAAACAGCTACTCTGTTGGCTCGCGCTTCTCACGGGCACTTTCTCAATCATTGAGTCCGGGGAGTGTCACCCCTACAAATGAAGTGAGTAGCTATAACACGTTCCCATGTTGTAGCTTCTCGCGGGGCCTCCATTTCTGGTCGGTGGCAGACCAGGTCACAGCGCCTAGTAGTTAATAGGACTGTGGGATTAAGCTTGCTTAATCATTCGATCCATGGTGATAAGTGGATTCGAGCGCTCTATGTAACACGGAACTTAAAGGTTAATTCGCCTTCCTGGTATACTGGATTCCTAGGTGTTGTGGTGCTATGGGCTAAAGGAGCAGGTTGGTAGCATACGGTCCTGGCCTGGGGCTCCTACCATTCACCACGCTGCCAAGGGACGGCAGCTTTGTCAGGATTGGCCGAATTGTAGAGCGTGTGGCCTATTCGAAACATGTCAACCCAGTCGACGGCCACAACCCACCAATCCTAATCCTTTATTCCTTTGACACGCCCAACCCCTACCATCCTCATGGGTGCTGAAAGGTTGCTTTGGGGCTCTTACTGTTAGGTAAATGTCCTCAGTCTTCAGTGAGTGAGCATCAGTCGCCGTGGACGGTTCACTCTCATGAAGTGAAAAATGGGTGGCACCTTCAGTTCTCCAATTTTCCTCTAAGTTTGTATTTTTCTATTTAGGTGAGCCCCATCTGGGCTTACAAAATTAAAAAAATAAAATTGCTTCTTCGGTTTCTGTCATACTGAAAGTCAGGTTTAACCGATCTTCAGACTAGCAGTTTAGCCCAGTTTCTGAACGCCTCTAAATCCTGAATAACCAATTTTATAGCTTTTTCAGAATATAATAGGTCACCTGTCGTTAATAATCATATTCTAATTTATTTTTTTTTCCAAAAAATCTTGATTGATGGCTAAGTATTAGATCTGTAACCTGTATTACTGTCAATCTTGCGATTAGACTCTTGGTTTTCGTTCAGTTCACTGTCATAATGTCGTTGATTTACTGTTTATGTTCCACAAATTTTAATTAAAATAACAGAAAATTAGAACTCCACAAACTCAAAAGGAAACAAATGATTAATTTTCTTGTCTTCAGTGAAATATTTCTCTATATTTATTCCAGGTGGAATTTATGTTGAGTGTTGAGTAAATTTGAGGAAGTTTTCCCCAGATAGAGCCAACTAATCAGAATCAATCTAACGTAAAATAGAATGATAAGTATAACTGTAGAGGAATTCATTTTGGTGAAAATGCTCACAATTTTCCGACACATATCTCAAACTTTTCCATTAGTTTCATACTTTTGCCTCGATGACTAACCATTTCTGTATGCTTTTGCCCTCCTCTTCACGTGTTTTCCTCAAGGCTTTTTCCCATTTTTGGAGAGGAGTTGGATGGCTGAAATTGTAGTTTTATTCTTTTCTTTTTTTTTGTTACAAATTGACAACAATTTTTCCCAAAACTGTTTCTGAAAGGCACGCAGAAATAGAAAGATAATAACTTTTTTTCAGAACAGGCAAAATGTATGAGGTTTTTAGTGACATTTCCACAAAATCTTATTAATCCTGCTCCCCCCTGCTGTGGTGGAAAAACAAGCATCTCAGAGACCTTGCCGTTAGTTTATTTTCCGTTTTCCTGCATATTTCTTTTTTCGGCGAGAGGATAATTACCTCCGTATAATTGAGTTGGTTCTCCCAACTTTGTGGTTTATCTTTGACACTTGACCATTATGCTCTGGAGCTGCGAATGAGCGTGTGACAAAGAGGTGTCATGCCCTGGAAAATCCCCATTGAGATTGTCCAATTAAAAAACTCATGTTTTAATTTCCATCCCCTTTGGACGCACTTCATGTGGCAGCTCTTTCATGGCCAGTCGACTGATGATGAGGGTGGAAGCCATACGAGAGTGACAGGCCGACAAAGAACTTTCAATGGGGGAGAGCAACAAATAAGACACGGGTGGAGAGAGTGAAATTGACTCCCAGCATCATCTCACTGACAGGATTCCCACGGCCAAAAATAGGTGAAATCTATCGCTCTGCCCAGGCACAAAATTAGCGTCATTTTTCATGTCGCCAGGCCTAATGATTATCGTTCTGCTGGAAATTGAGGGTGTCACTCTGGCAGGAATTTCCCTCCTGTTAAATCCTCTGAGCCACTCTCTGTGGCCACCAAAAATCCATATAGAGCCGCAGAAAAGCTGAAATGAGGGGCTTCCAGAGGGGACGTTTGCGGTTAGAGGAAAGCTTGTTGACACAAAAATTTATCATTTGATGAATTAATTCTGAGGAATTGATGCGCTGGCAAATATTTATGCTGAGTCCATGGGGAAAATGCGGGATTTGAGAAAAATCATCACAAGTCTTCTCAGAAATGTATTGTGATGAAAATATGCCTTCAAGAAATACTGTTTACTGCTCGAATAGCAAAATGTCTTTCGAAGCTTTTTATACCCGACGCCTCCACTGCAAACACATATACGATTTTTTCTCTAAAAAAAAGAAATAGAAATAATTGAATTATTACATAGCCCTTTGTTGTATTCTGTTGAAGATTGTCATGTAAAAGACGAATTAAACAAAATCTATCCATACTCATAAGAAAATACCTCTGTCTCATAATAAAACGTCCAGGAACTGCTAATCTTGCAGGAAACTCTTGGAATTTTTCTATTACTTTGTAAAATAAAAATTTCAGTATCAAACGCATCGATTCTAAAGTTCTGGTAAATATTTTTTTAGCAGCTAGGCTTCCCTTGTTTACTTCCCATGGAAAGTTTAGATATCAAAAAGAACTAAATTTTTGTTTAAATTAAATATAGGGTAGGGGAAAGGCTCATAATTTTGTCCAGTTTCTTATTTTGGACACTTTGAGGATAACATTGGACACTAAAAATATATTGATTAAAATGATGAATTTTTATTCCAATATCTGATGAATAATGAATTCTATTTAAATATTTGTTCTTTTTGGAAGATTTTGACACTAAATACGTTAAATTTTGAATATGATTTGAGTTGAAATTGCTTTGTTGAAAATTCAGTGTGAGCAATTGCTTACGAGAAATATGACAGAATTTCGTGTTTACATCAGTCTTATTTAGCTGTGGTAAACTACTAACTAAGTTTGTTCGCTGTTTTTGAGTGATATTATTGAATATTCATTGATTGAATATTGTGTTGATTCACGTTACTGATGATTTGTACATTTCACCTGAAGTGAGATTTGCCTTGTGAATTATATTTTTCGTGTGAAAAATGGGAAATTTTTTAAGACATTCACCAGTGAGGTGATGATTGTTATTTTGGACAGGTGTTTTTCTCACGAAATTTCGTGAAGTTTCATCTTTTGTGATAACTAGGTTGGACAAATGCCTGGAGAAACAAGGGAGCATGATCTCTACGAACGAGATGTAGCGAGAAAAGCCTTGAAAGGCTCCCGTAAAGGCCAGGGAATGCACAAATCCGAGCGTACTTGGAGTACCGAAGTCAACTCACTTTAATGAATGATATGGAAAGTTTCCGGGCTTCTTGTGACATTCTACGTTTCCCTTATATGAACAGGAAGAGGACTTGGTAAGATTGGTTCATGAAATGAAGAACAATGGGCATCCTGTTGAGGCGGATTATCTGTCCAAATTTACAGCTAAGTTGGCCAAATTAATAAACAAGTTGTCCAAAATAAGAGTCAAATTCACCTCTACATATCAATTCATTTTTAAACGTATTAAAACTAATTTTAATAAAAATAAGACGATAAATAGCTTGCTAAGTTTCTAAACAACCCTTCTGAAAAGAGAGTAACAAGAAATGTCAATTAGTATTGAAAATATCGCACTTCAAACTTGGAACTTCGATGCTTATAAGCAGACTGTCCAAAATTATGAGCCCTTACCCTAAGTGTGCCAAATTTCGGCCAGCTTGAAATTTCAGCCAGATTTTTTGTTTCTCGAATTTCCATGAATTTTTAGTTTTTGGATACTCTTGAGATTGTACAATGCAAAAAATAACAAAAAATGTCGCTTCGACGAGCAAGATGATCTGAAAAAGATATTGAAAGAATTATGGAAGGGCAAGGAACAATGAGAATGAAGGTGGCCGAAATAGGCCACCAATGCTGTGTCTACATTTTTATTCATTTTAAAATGTATTAAGAGTGATTTTAGAGAAAATAAAGATGATAGATGATAAACTGTCTGCAAGGTTCCAAGCAACATTCCTTATAAAATAGTAACAAAAATATTCAATTTTTATTAAAAATATTACATTTCAAACTTGAGACTTTGTCGCTTGCATGCAACTATGCCGAAATTTGGCGCACTTACCCTAGACAGGGGCCCATCAAGCGAAATAAAAAGTGAAGCTATTTTTCACTTTTCCTTGTAAAAATTTTGCATATATTGCACCGCGCTTTAAACAAATTTGCTCGTAGTTCTTGTATTATTTCGGCGAGCATAATGAAATATATATTTTTAGATAGCTTTTTGAGCACGATTTCGAAATATATCAGATTGATAAGTCAATTCTCTTTAGGAAAAAACTTGCCAATAGTCTTCAGTGCCTCTATGCAAAAACGTATGGAAAAATGAAATGTCGAGAGGCCCCTGCCCTAGGTCAATAACAGAATTAAATTGCCTTTTTAGCCTGATTTTATTTGACTTTTAAAACACGCTCGAATATTTTAATTTATTTATTGGTAGGGAAAGACTTGAAGGCTTCGCACATACTCTGGCTTTGAACACTTAATTATTTTTTCCTATATTTATTTTAAATAATCCATGGCGATACTTTTTTTAATTTAAAAATGTGTGTATTTCTGCCCTTAGCAAATTGTAATGCTCGAACCTAAAGAGAGAGCACTTATATATAAAAGTTGTGCTTGATATATCTGGCGTTATAGTGAATGAAGATGATGGGAAACCCTCTTCTCACTGACTCTGACTTTTTTTGTGACCTCTGTTATCCACTCATTGAAACTGTAGGGCCAGGTTTAAGAAGTTTCCTCTTTCCTGGAGCTGAAGGCTTGCTGATCAACGTCGTCGTTTTGCTCGATGTAGCTTTCATCTTTGTGTTTTCAGATAAAAAGAACACGGATTTTGATGTCGTTGTGAAGTTATAAAAGAGGAGAAGATCAGGTAGAAATCCGTGTTTTCTTTACCCAAAGTTCAACTCTTGACCGATTCGTAAACTTTCATCTTTGGTTCTCGAAGACAAGTCTTCAGGGACACACCGACACTTTCTCGCAAAACAACTCGTCGCCCTAATTTTTCGTAAAACACGTCCGTATTGGAAGACTATACTTCACTTGGAATTGATTTGATCTATGGCGATATATTTAAATAGCTGCCCTTAAGTCAGACAATTCACGAAAAAATTAAACCAAATTCATTAAAAGAAATATGGGAAATATATGTAGTGTTCTAAGCCAAAGTATGTGCGAAGCCTGAAAGCCTTCCCCTATAAATTCTATTTGTAAAAGTCATACGAGCGTAAAACTGCCCTAATTTGTAAATTTTAATGAATTTGTTCTGTAAATAATTATGATGCATATGAGTACATTGAATTTATGAAATTCATTTAAAAATTAATCAATAGTACAATTTCCTTTTTGGTACGTTGCTATCAGGCTAATCAAACTAAAAAGAATTAAAGAAAACTAAGATAATTCGTGATTCTTGGTTGATTTCTTTATTTCCATATCTTTTATCTAATTAAAAAAAAACAACAAGTCAATGATGATGTATAAGGACAAATTCTTAACAAAAAAACTTATTTTAAGTCGTATTTGATGTATTTGATAAAGAAATATAATTGAAACGATATCTATAGATTTTATTTCATAAAATCCATAAAATAGTGAAATATACAGTGGCGGCCAAAATAATAGACTCACATTGCAAAGCTTATATTTTTTTAACATTTGTACTTTTTCCCCAATTTGTTGATATTATTCTGAATTAGAAATCTTCAAATTATTAGAATTGTAGAATAAGGGTTGTTTTAGCTGCTAGAGGTCATTTTTTTACATTTTACACTGAATACGTCAATAGTGAAATTCAGTTTGGCCAAAAAAATTGGAAAACTGTCATTTATGGTTTCTAAATATGGCTTTATTTAAACTTATTCGATTTATAGACCACATTATTTAATTTAAATGAAAGTGGTCCTATCGTGTTGTTCAAACCAAATTTCACTATTGATGTATTCTGTGAAAAATAAAGACCTCTAGCAGTCTAAACAATATTGTCAAAACAAAAATTTCAATATTCACTATTTTCTAAAATAAAAGAGACTGAGGCTTGAAATTTTTATTATAGATAGCCTTCATGAACCTTCTTAAACTTACAAAGTTTCAAGGGATTCGAGGAAGGATTATGTAAAATAAAAAATAATGAAATTTTGAGCTCTATTTTTGGAATATTTGGCTTACAGAAAATATCAATACTGATTAGCTCAATTTAAGCACATTTCTCCTTAAGATAGAGAAAAATTATCTTCGACAAAGTTGTAGAGGAATAAATTTCCTATAAAAATATGTCTATTTGATATTTTTAACGTTTGCGAGAGTAAAACGTCACAAATTATCCTAAGACTGACAAAATCTGCCCCAGAAATTTTGAGAATCTCCACAAAATCGACTTTTAGAAAATGATTCGAAAACCATATTTCTTTCGAGATAGAGGAAAATAGTCTTCTGCAATGCTGCAGAGCAGTAAATTTCCTATAAGAATATGCTCATTATAAAACGTTTAAGTTTTCTCAGAGCTCGTGAAAGAATGAAATATGCGTTTTGACAAGTTTTGCCCCAGTCTCCCCTAATTTCGAATCGGTAAGCGGAAAACCTCAACCGGAAAGAGTTCTCAAATCGGGAAGGTTATTACTTAATGAGAGGATTGTGGTCTGTTTGCAAGCTAATTACTATTAAGAAACCTTTTCAGTAGCCCCGCCTATTTTATTTTAAATCTTATTTACAAATTTTCCATTTTTCTTTAATCAGTTTTCTCTAACCTAAAGCATAGAGAAGATACTTTTCTCCAATCTACCAGGCGTCTCCACTGCAAATATATTTTTTCAAACTTTACCAATATAAACTTATTTTATAGTAAAAAAAAACATGCTTAAATTTTTAACAGATATTTCAATAAAGATAAATAGAAACTTTTCGAAAACTTTAACTGCAGTTCTAACTGGCAGGTAATTTATATATGTTGTCTACCAGGCGTCTCCACTGCACAAACTTTTCTCTTCCTGACTTTCGTCAGCACTGCATTTGGTGAGAAAAAATTTCTGATGCAAAGTAATTCAGAAATCTGGTAGCTTAAGGGGTTTAGTTAAGGTAAAATCAATAGGGATGAATTTTATGAATATTCCCTTATGGCAAAAATTTTGAAATATTTGTATGGTATAGAGCTTTTCATCAGGAGCTTTTGCGAAAAGAATTAATTTGCTAATGTAGTTTGGAGACATATTTCCATGACCTGTGCTGAAAAATGATTGCAAGAGCACTATTGATATTGCTCCATGAGTAGAATGTGACTTTCTGCGAGTAGTTGAGGGGAAGAAAGGAAGGAATGTATGTAATTTATAAATGTACCCGCACATTTCCGTCAATACCGGAAGGTAGTGTAGGAAAAGTGAGCAAGTTAGTCAATTCGGAAAATAGAGAGTTTGTTCAGTAATATTGCATAAGGCCAATATTCATTCTTCCCTGTCGAAAACATGTATTTCTCGCGAAAATGCAATTTGCTATTAGCACATGAGCTTTCACGACCACTTGTTTGCCTTTTGTGTACATTTCTCTGTTTGAAATTAAGGGCTGTATGCCAGGGTTTATTGTGCAGCAACATGCCGAAGGATGTCTTCATTGAGTCCCCCATCTCTCTGAAGGTACAAACAATGAGCCCCTAAGTGCTTATTATTATCTTTCTCTGGCAGCAAAACACGCGATGTGCAACATGCACAGTGTCCGCAAATATTATTGCAATTAAATTTCAATTAGTCATACATTCCACTTTCTTCAAAAGCTTCCTTGGTGTTTTCCAGTGTAGAAGCATCCTCAGATATTCCCTTTTCCAGCCACGAGACACAACACCCCCCTAGTATGACACCATGTCACGAAGCAATTTTCAGGGAGTTGGGGCAGAAAAGTTTTGTTAGATGCCAGATAATCTTTTCCGTCACGCTCCCTTAATTGAAAGCAAATACAGTCACGAGGGAAGTTATAGTGTGACCAAAAAGTTCACTTAAATACAATTGAGAATAATTTTTTTCGCACATTTAAAGCAGCATTTTCATCCAACAAGTTGTAAGAGTAAATGGAAAAAAACAAATCTAAAGAGACAAGGATTCCAGGAAATGGTCAATATTTATGTTTAGCATGAAAATTTAATACATTGCTTTTCGAAAGGTGAATGTAAATAAATAAACGCTAACGAAGAGCAAAACAACGAATTATTCAATTCGATTGGAAATGCAGAGGTAAAGGTAATGGAATATTCAAAATTTAATAAAGCAGAAATTTAAGTAATTCGGAGAAATATTGAGTATCAGCCGAGGAATAAAGCTAAATATATCTATACTTAATGAGCTTCAGTAAACTTTAAATTGTTCGAACGTTTAATATTCTATGCAGATTGCAATATTGCTTATGCAATAATTATTCTATCGAAATTGTTTAAAAATTTTAGAACTCGTTGCAGTGCCCTAGATTAGAGGAAAGTGCCCATGTTTCGTACGATCCCTAGCTTCGTAATTACTAAATATTTCCTATCTTGCTCAGTGAATGTGACTAGGGGAAGCACCCAGTTTTTAAAACATATTGCGGATACGAAACATGAGCACCTTCCCCTACTGTAATAGGATTTTCAATTTAAGCTCTTCCTCAGAGTAACTTAAGTCATGCTCCTGTTAAGAGCTATTAACAATAGAAGATTAAACTCAAATTTCCAAATTTGTGATTAAAGAATTGTAAAAGACTAGCCAAGAAGCAATTTTTTCTTAATATAGTCTTGTAGGATTCCTTAAGTAAGGCACTATAGAACCAAAAATCTTTATATTTGCTTATGACGCTTTTGGTTCCATCTCAGAGATTACTATAAGTCAAGTGGCGCACTCTTAAGGATCTTAAGAGCTTCTATAGGAATTTCAACAGAAAATTCTCACTTTAAGTCTTTTAAAAGTGCACTAAAAGTCTTGTTTTAAACTTGGTTCTATAAGGCAGCTATTTTGCTTCTTGGGTACTGATTAATTTTATGTGGAAATCCTTTGATGTGAAAAGTTTAAATTACTGAGCACTTTGTTAGAGATCTCTGTACTATTATGGCTTTGTTAAATACTGAATTAAGAAAAGTGCAACATCGATCCTTGGGTTAATGGCCTCTGGACAGAAAAAAAATATAAAATTGTTCGTAATTGTTTCTGAATTAATACTGAAGATTTACGAAGTGCTCGTAAATCATATAACCTACTAAAAAGTTTGAAAAAGTTTGTACTTTTTCACAAACATTGTTCGTAAAAGGATCTCTTGACAAGTATTTATTGTCCTTTTACAAACTTTTGTTTGTAAACACACGAAAAACTGTTTGTAAAATTTGGTCATTTTTTCGTAAAGTTTTATGAGACAAACAAAAATGTACAAAAAATTTTTTGTAAAATAGAATAAAATATCTTCAAGTGAATATGTTACGAACGAGAAATATTCGAGAAATATTATTTTTTTTATTAAATTGATGGGGAAACCGGAAATCGTCGGGAAATGGGATCTCTCAAGGAAAACTCATCAACTTTTCTCAAAGCTTTCGGCTCAGGCTCCGAGCCTTCATCAGTGACATGGAGCAAAAGAGAGAGAGCCATTCTTTATTCATATTTCTCATAGATCTTTTTTCCCAACTTACTCAAGTCTAATATTTCTCTCCTGAGATTCGTTCAAAACAATTCAAAACAAAATCTCAGGAGAGAAATATTAGACTTGAGTAAGTTGGGAAAAAAGATCAAAATAAAAATAAAATTCGCTCTAATTTTTTGTTCTTCAATTTGATTTTATTTTATTTGCTTTATTTGAATTGAGTATATTGTCTCAAGGAGAATAAAATTATCTTTTAAATCAAAAAAGAGCAATAAAAAGTTTTAACCTGTTCCCGAGATAAAGCAATTTAAAATTTTTGCCAAAAATAGCAAGTGAAAAATAGAGCGCGACACGTCATTTTTGGCACTGTATCTCGAACTAGTAATTTTTCCGAAGCAAAAAATATGTACTTACGTGCTTTAGTGGCTGCGACGTCCCTTTAAGGGACCGGGCCTATTGCACTCTGGCCGCTCGCTCGAGAAACGTAGCATTGGTCACTGTCGAACAGTCCGACCTATCGGAGGCTCCTTTTGAGTTTTCGTAACAATCTTGCTTTTACGGGGAGGAGTTGTTAGGCCCTCACCCAAAACTCTCTAGAGAAGGACTTGATCCTTTGTTCGTTAGCCTCAGATTCGTGACTTCCCACTGGAATTGGTTAACCGATCTTCTATTACTCATCTGTGTGCATTGGGAACTACCAGGCATCTAGCCCGCTTGGAGTTGAACATAGGAATTGAGGGGTAGAGGCTATGTGTCGCATTACACCCTCCCTCCTATTTAAATCCGTGTTAAAAAAAAATACGTGTATATTATTTTTTTCATATATTTTAATAAAAAAATCTCAGATTATTAATTTTTACATTGCCTCAACGATCCGAACTTGTATATCCTAATTTTTATTTACATTACGATATATTACATAGATTACCAGCATTACAATACAATTATGCCTCATATTGTTAATCTATTCCTAAGGGTTCAGAACATGGAACCCTATGTCCCTGTTTCCTCAATCGAATTAAGGCTGACTCCTTTGTCTATGGCCATACTGTTTTCAGCTTAGAAAGACTCAAACTGATCCTTATTAATTTATGCTAAGGATCTTTAATCGATAAACCTAAATCCTCAAGGTATGTCTGTTTGGGAGCCTATTGCCAAATATTACAGGCTAAATTTTCTCGAGGATCAACCTGAGTCTATTTTGGCCATCTGGGGTCGTACTCTCTAGTTCTAACTCAGGAAAATGATAGGAAATTTTCGAATAATAACCGTTGTAACTTTAATTAGAAGAAATGACTCCCAAAATATTGTCGAAATTTTAATTTTACCCTTTATCTACATTCCTGTATGTGATCAACTCTGAACAGTCTGACTCTAAACCTGAACTATATTTTCATATGAACCACTGTAATGTCAGAATTATTAATTAAGTCTTCATAATCATATTACTTGGTTTACAGTAATACAAAATCCTATTTAATGCAACTGAAAAAAAACTGCAAAGTGCAAGGATAATATTTTGCACAAACACCGGACAGTGAAATTGAAATTAATAGTGCATGGGTGAAAGGGATAAAAAAAAGCCACAGAATAATTTTTACGCTGAACTAGTTAAATTTATTCATAAGGCTTTTTTCACATATGGCGCCAAATGGGGCTTTTGGTGTATAAAAGGTGATTCTATGATGGGGTTTAAAAATGAGTGGATGGACACTGAGAAATGAGAGTGGATCAATTGAAATCCCATTCGGTGGGGTCCGTATCAATCCATCATCCATGTCTGTCGCGACGCTAGTCAAATATTGCAGATGTGACGTTGATTTATGCCACCATCCTTTTTGTTAATATTGCGATTTGCACACGATTGTCGCGGACCACGGCTCCGGAACACTGGCAGTTTCGCGTTTGAATGCCACACCCAATGATGGCATAATCTTCCTGTCAAAGATAATGGTCCATGGGTTCAGTGGTCCATGTGCATTTTCTCCCACACCTACATACTGTGGGAAATTGTCACCATCCGCGTTTCTAGTGGGCCCGCTTTTGCTCCGACGGAAACCCCACTGACATGCAGATAATCCTCAAATATAGTCCAGATATTCCCGCCTTGAAGGCTGATCAATGTTAAATTGCTTGATTTGTGTTATCAAGACATACTTATTTCAGAGAATTATGCCAATTCTTCAATGATTCCAATAAGCCCAAGGAGTTGTTGTAGGACTGTATGTAGGATGATTTCTCTATAAATCCAAGGAGAAAATTTCAACGATTCTTGTCGTTGAACACATCCATTTTCTGATAACAAGTCTCAGGTTATCGCCCATCACTGAGAGAAATCCGAAAAAGTTTAAATAACATTCAGGAAATGTTTATTTTACCCTGCAGTATTGATCCGAAATCGGTGTAAATATTATGCTTTATAGGTGTATTAGGGGTTAAAGTTACACCTTTTGATGTTAATTTTACCCTTAAAAAGGTGTAATATTAACACTAAAAAATGTTGATATATTTTTCTAAAAAATGTTAAAGTTATGAGAAAAAAAAGTTAATCGCACCCCCGTTTTTTCTCAGTGATGGCCTATACTCTCTATGACCTGTGCTCTTTGACCTCAAGTAGCACGACATGACTAAAGGTACGACATTATGTAATAAAGACGATGTTTGGATGTTTTTACATCAACAGAATGAGTTAAATTTCCCTAATTTGATGGCAATCAAAAGTGTTGTAAGTTTAGAGTCAAAGTGCTGACGTCACGATGACCATTTACTGTGACATGCATTACAATAATCAAAAAGTAAGATCAAAAAATTGACCATTGAATTTTTTTACTGAAAGCCTGCACTGAAAAATATTACCTTTATGATTATGTATAATTCGTTTCCGACTAAGTGATTATTAAGTATTTAATAAGTTCTTAACTCAATGGCTTAATTTTAAGGAGTTGTAGAGCGTCCAACTATATAAAAGTAAATGAAAATTAGACAAACGTTAGCGCTTGGTGGTTATGATATAACTCAATCTTAACACTAAGTACTTGATTAAGGCCTTTATAAAAGTTCTTAATTAGGCAGTGTGCTTTAAGAATGTTAAAGGGTTTTTTAAGTACTTAATTAAGGACTTTTGAGAAATTATTTATTATTGTAGCATGGATGTTATACGCGCCACACTGGTATATAATGGAGCACCCTTCATCGCCAGCTTTCCGGAATTGTGGCCCATTGCTCAAGGCAGCCATGAACCTGGCATTCTGCTCGCTTCACTGGTGAAGGCCTACTTAGGAGTCGGCTCGATTGTGTTTTCGGAATAACTCGTCGAGCACTTATAACCCCATCTAGCGGAACTACAGTGATATCGTAACGTTAGTTTAGTCGCCGATATATCACCCCTCAGAGTTACCACGCATTTCTCAATTAAAATAGCCCGCATTCGCTCTGAGCGAAATAATTTACGTTTAGAGTTTCAAAGTCGCTTTTATTACTCCTAGGTATAGTAAATTTTAAACCCGTAAAGGTACTAATGTATTACTATCTCAATTTTGAGTAGTTCTCTGACTAAAATTCGACGCGAATACGACTAATTTTCAAGATTCCAATTAGTAGTATTTTTTTGACCATTTCTTGTAGAATAAAACCCAGTCATTTTTGAGTCGGAGTAATTTTTTGCCCATTTGGGGTAATAGAATTAGTTCATAGACCTGTCTGTATACGGATTTTCCTGTGAATTTCAGTGAAATTCTCCATTTCAATTATTCTTCCCGGAGGAAAACAATGTATACAAACATGAAATTAACATCCCCTTAGTCCAATATTCACAGAGATATCCCCATGAATAGTTTCTCTGTCACGTGGAGACACCTTAGCCACATCAACCAATTTACCCAAAGTACCCATTTTCATATTAAATAATGTATCACATAGCAAATAAATAGAGATTGATGTCGAGCTAGGCCCATTCAGGAGCTAAAAGCTCTTCCGTGCATTTCCAATCGATTTCACCACATCAATTCTTCAGTACTTGACGAACAACCTGAAGACATGTGACGGGTGGATTTTCTGGGAAATTTTCTTCCAATTTTAATTGAATCATCCATCTACGTGGAAAATAATTATGTGAAATTAATTCATCTGTGCTCATTCATCACCAAGGAGATCCATCAAGGGTGACAATCTCATGGAAAATGTGCTACTCACTTCGTGAATTTGCAAGATGTAATAATTTCATGCAGACATTTTGTGGTGCATGTGAAAATTAAAGTCATGTGCAATTAATTGAACGTTATTAATTTTGAGATTTTCACTTGGAATAAATTTGTGAATAACTTGTATTAAAATTGGTATTAATATTTATGTTTGATTAAAATATACACCCATTCAAATTGAGAGTTTTTGAGAGACAAATTAGGACCTTAGATGCGGATGACATTGGCATACGGAAGTGACTTTGCTCCTCTGCTGTTTGTAAGCTTTTCTTTAATTCTCGGACTTCAGGATGGTTTTCACAGATCCTACCTAGTTTATCCAATCGGTGAAGATCATCCTTAAGTGTTAGCATTAAAGGAAGGCTTATGACCGACCAGTTGGAGTAGTCACCCAATTTTACGGAATAAAATGTATAGTAATGGTCCGAATTCGAATCGAACGTACACCTAGTCGTAATATTGTATAATGGACGGGCTTCAAACCTAAGGCTTAGCCATATGGCTTAATTCGTCTGATTCCTTATTGGACAAGATTTTTGAAGAAATTGTTGTTTAGGATTAAATATTAAGAGAAAATGATCCATTAAATTTTTAAAAATCAGGAAAATTGTTTGATATTGACATTTTTGAAACCTTCGAGAACTGGGCTAAACCTGTAGTCTGAGCCCCATTATGTAATTAAGCGTTAGTAAGAGCTTTACGACGCCGACGCATAAAAAATAGATGACAATGAGGCCATTTACACCGCCGCATTTGATTGAGATTGAATTGTTCCAAAATCGGATTTTGGGACAATTCAGTCTGAATCTAATGCGACAGTCTAAATGACCTCAAGGAAACCGTTTAGATCGCAGCCTTAGATTGAGACTTAATGATCCGAAATCCGATTATGGAACAACTTAATCCGAGTTTAATGCAGCGCAGCAGCGGTGTAAATAGTCTAAATGAAATTCAATTTAATTCAAAATTCAAATTATAATGGTTTTTTTTAAGTCAAAGGTTAAAAAGGCTCTAGAGACAGTGCATTTTCCAACCGAATGGTATTCCTGACAAGCTTGAACCGATTCAGGTTTATTTTTATCCGAAATTCAATTTTATTACTCCTATTCTATAGTACTATGAGAAATGTTTTGAGGGATTTATAAATCGGTTCAAATCGTCTGTGAGCCGGTAATGAACCGGCTTTGAATCGATAAGTAATTTTTGTCCGAAAATCAATTCTATTACTCTTAAAACTATTTTGGGGGATCTTTTGAGTGATTTATGAATCGGTTTAAATCGGTTGATTACCGGTAAACGGTAAATGATGCGAAAGTACCTTAGAAGTTGTTAACTTTATTTCCGTCAGAGTATTACACACGTACCTAAGGAATTATTTAAGGATCTGAGAGCACTTAGAAAGGGGATCAATGACTAGATTTAAATCTACCAACCGTTCCCCTCTTTCTACCAGACCTTCCCACTAGTTTGTACGCGTGCACGTCCTTACTTGTCCGAATCTAGTCACTATCTACTCTCTCTCTCTCTCTCTCGTCCGTCTTTGAATCAGTACTCCACCTTATTAGCGATATCCTCTGAAGGCTAGGGGTGTCAAACCCTAATCG
Organism: Phlebotomus papatasi; assembly: GCF_024763615.1. Classification (NCBI taxonomy): domain Eukaryota; kingdom Metazoa; phylum Arthropoda; class Insecta; order Diptera; family Psychodidae; genus Phlebotomus; species Phlebotomus papatasi. Next base: position 92,534,090 of record NC_077222.1, on the reverse strand, counting down.
CATATACGTGCTAGAGGGAGGAAAGTTATCATGCCATGATGTTGTACCATCATGACTCACAGGGGTAGGGGAAAGTGCTCTCCCTTCGAACGTTGATGCCTTTGAATAATGTGAATTTCTTTTGTTTTTCGTAAGAGATTCACACTAAATTATCACGGAATTATCAACAATTGATGATAAGCTAACTAATATTTAATAGAAATGTGTAAGTTTCTTAGGAAAAGTAAAAGAAAATTCACATTATTCGAAGGCATGAACGTTCGAAGGGTGAGTACTTCCCCCTACGTCATCTTCATGGATGAGTACACGATATCAGAAGAATCTTAATGTCAAATGATCAAATGCCCGCCGGTTTGGGAGTCTGCAAGTCTTTGGCTTACAACTTAAAGCATCTAAGTTACGAATTCGAATACTTCACAAAGCTTATTTATAGACTAAACCTTAGAAATATTTCTATCAAAATTATTTTTGCGAGTCTCTTAAATCGTATATAGCAGGAAAAATCACATACAGGCGGAGATTGTTCCACTACACTTGGACTTGAATCTAAACTTATGTCTTGATCTTCTGGGACCAAGCAATATTTCAACAGATTAATTGTGTCAATATACTGATCACAAATATACTGACCATAATATGTTTACTAAAGAGTTATGAGTAGATAAGCTTATCCTTGGTCATTGACACAGCTGCCACCTAGTGGTGTAGACGAATAAATTACTGCCTGCACACTATAACTTCTCAATACTGTGCTTTTATTAATCGTAAATTTTATCCCATGTTATAAAGTCATCGATAAGGGATTGTGGATGTCCTCTTAGTAAACGTCAAGATACCATGAAAAAATCCCTAAGAATTCCTACCACATCGTCTTTTTTTTATCAAGCCAGAGGGAATATGCACACAAAGAGCTTTTTAGGGAAAATGTAAAAATTGTGTCACAGCAGAGTGATTTATCAATAGAGTTATGATGGTAAAAAGGCTGGAAATTCAATATGGAGCTGTTTTGAATTTAATCGATATGATAGTCTCGATGTCTCCATTGATGTCTGAGAAGGGAGAGATTTGAGGACAAAGACCTCTCCATGTGAAATATTCGTCTTTGGGGCATAAGAAGAGATATTGTGATTTGTGGCATGGACGAACATGGGAGTATGCCTGAGGAATTCATAAAATTGGTGAAATGTCAAAGGGAATTTTATGTGTTTCATTCTCCACGATAAACAAATAATAAATAAGAAATTTTTTTTTTCCTTGCTCTGTTGATATTTAAATTGCCAATGAAATTCAATCTGGAGCTACTTCTTGACACATTCTGCAGAGATTTTCTCGACCCTTTTCTCACAGAGTTGTATTTATTTCAGGGTGTGGTAGGAGGACCTCAAGGGCTTTCATGGGGAGCATCTGGTGAGAGACAAAAGCCTCCACGCGAAACTTTATTAAATTGCATACCCCTTTTGTGGGTGAATTTTTCTGATTGCCAAAGTTCTTTTTGGCAAAAAGACAAACAGTGAGAAAAATTTTTTGAGGAAATACTGAAACATTTTCCCATCAATTGTATTTCCCTGGAAACATTTTTCCAAGACAGACTGAAGAAAAACCGCATAAGTGCCTCTTTATCGTCTTATTCAAATTTTATGGGCACAAAATAACAATTGTTATTAAATTATTCACAGCATTGATTGAAAAAGACAATAAATTCTAAATGGCAAATGAGATGAGTACTTTCAGGAAGCAAAAAAGAAACATTCTGAAGAAATTAGTGGCAATTTTAATAAATATTCAATGATCCAGGAAGTTCTCGAAAGCTTCCGCACAAGGACTCTTTCCTCCAGCATTTCCTCTTGGGCTATGCTCTGAGTGGGCGGAAAAGTCTATCAAAAAGCTCCCACGAGAGATGAAATTGACGCAATAAAATCTGGAGTGGAAACGAGTAAAAATTTTTTTCTCACAATTTTTTAATATATTTTACGAGACAGATGAAATGTGTTACTGGGAGAAACTGGAGATGTTCCTAATAAAATTGAAGAACATAAGAACAGCAATATTTTTTATTTCGTTTAACTTGTGTCACCACAATTTACATATATTCGCAATTCCAATAATCTCAAATTACAATATATAGGGGGTAGGGGATGGGGGATAAGGAGAGGAGCCTGTGGGGGGTGAAACAGGAGACTCTGCTCTTTTGCAAAATGTAATGGATTTCCAAATATCAAATGCCATTTCCGTCGATTTTTATTATATTCCACCCAATTCAGGCTCGCAATTTCAGGAGGGCAAAATACATACACATCCCAACAATTTTTTTTCCGAGCTCTTATTCCGCACATTGCGAATTCTTTTTGCTAGGCTGTCTTCCCAACACGAAAAAATACCACAGCTTACGTGTGGAATGCTTCAAGATGTTATCGAAACTGAGATGAGAATTTTATAAATAAGGATTCGGTTGAAGATCATTTGGAAATCGTTTAAAATAATTTTGAGAAAACGAGCATTTCAATTATTCAGATGATACCTAAGTGTTGCGGATTATTTGCCAAGAATAGTTTATCTCGTTCTTTCTATCTTATGCGCAAAGCTAAGAAAAATGGAATAGGTTTAGTCGTTATTTTGATAGCTTTGACAGTTGGTTTGAGCCAAAATTATACCGGAGAGGCAAAATCTTGAATAGGTCGGAATCCAGAAAGGCCGAAATTTCGAAGATCCGAAATCAGGAAAAGCCGGAATACCGAAAAACTAAAATCCCGAAAAGCTAAAATTCCGAAAAGCCATACACAGAAGAGCTAATATCTTGAATGAATCGGAATTCTGAAAGCCAAAATCCCGACAAATAAGTTAAAATTTCGAAAAGCCGAAATTCCAATTGGGCGAGAATCCCGAATAGCTTAAAATTCTGAATGGACCAAAGTCCTGAAAAGCCAAAATCCCGAAAAGCAAAAATCCCGAAAAACCAAAACTACACCGAAGACGCAAAATCTTGAACAAAAAAATTCCTAAACACTAAATTCCCGAGAATTTAAATTCCGAAAAGCCAAAATTATATCAAAGAGACAAAAATTCGAATGAATCGGAATCGCGAAATCCAAAATCCAAAAAGCCAAAATTCTAAAAAACCAAATTCCGAAAACCAGAATTATACCATACAGACAAAATCGCGAACACGTCGGGATACCAAAAGCCGAAATCTCGAAAAGCCGGATTTCTTAATGGCCCAAAATCCCGAATAGCTATAATTCCCAATGGACCAAAATCCCAAACAACAAAATCCGGAAAAACCAAAATGCCAAGAAACCAAAAATATACCGAAGAGACGATATATGGAACGGGTCTGGATCCCAAAAGCCGGAATCCCGAATGGGTCAAAATCCCGAAAATCAAAATCCCGAGAAGCCAAAATTGAGGAAATCCAAATTCCTGAAAAGCAAAAATCCCGAAAAACTAAAATTATACTGAAGAGAAGAGACAAAATCTCGAACGGGTCGGTATCACGAAAGTCGAAATAACTAATAAGCCAAAATCTCATATGAGCCTAATCCTGAAAAGTCGAAAATTCCGAGAAACCAACCGACCAAAATCTGAAAGCTATAAACCCGAAATTCAAAATCCCGAATGGTCATAATCCAGAAAAGGACAAAATTACAAGGAGGATAATGTATGGAATGCTTTTCCATACCACAGAAAATTTCTATGTGTCTCCAGCAGCACGGGTGCAATCGGCACTAGCTATGACTCTTCTAAGAATTCCGAATTTCGGCATTCGGGATTTTAGCAATCGGAATTTGACCCATTCGGGATTTCGAATCATTTTGTATTTTGGCTTACTTGGAATTTTGTGTTTTCGGGATTTTGCCGTTCAGGATTTTGGCTTTAGGGATTTTGGTTTTTCAGTAATTTGACGAATTCGGGATTTCTCATTCGGGATTTTATCTTTCAGAATTTTGACCAGAATCACAAGAACCCATTTTATTTATATATCTTAAATTTGATCGTAAGATTATTCTTTTGAAGTGGTCGAAGGTTCATTAATTCGATTAAAACGCTCTCGATTTTCACTGCAAAGAAGACTAGTTACATTGGAAAGAAGATCTCCACACGAAGAAGATCCCCAAGTAGATCTCTTAACCTTGATCTTTTAAATTTAAATTCGTTGTTGTTGACTATTTTCCTCAATCTTTGATCTTGAACAAAACTCCCGTAGTTTTCATATCAGCTCTGGATAAATGTGGAATAGTCCTGGATGGGGAGAAAGACGATAATCCCAAGATTCTGAGACAATAGTCTTGTTTGTGGGCGTTCGATGAAGTCTCATATTCATTTAAAAGTCAAAAGTCGTGAGTGGCAGTCGATTTCTCAGGATTTTCCCTTTTAAATGAAAGTACCCTGGGCACGATGGTGTGAGTTTTTTCCGGGAGTTTGATGTTCAATCAGCAAGTTTTTCGTGTCACACAGTTTTCCTTCTGTTCCCTCCGTGCGTCCTTCTTCCTGGAAAAATATATAGCGAATGCGTGGTGTTTGTGCTGAACAGCAGTTGATGTTTATTGTTTTTGAAATCGTTTTATAGAAGACCATTTGTATTCAAAATAAATTTCATACAGTGACAGACAAAAATTCCGTGTTTCCTTTCCCTTCCCTGCCAGCCCATAGTTCTCCTTTTGGTATCACATACAAATTCCCAATGAAATGAAAGTTTGTTGGGACGTTTTCAGGATTGGGTTTGAGGTTGTTCTGGATTCAAGAGCCAGGGAGAAGCTAACGTCAACCCATTGCAAATAAATCCACTTGGAGCTCATAGAGTTTATAGAGAAGAATTTTTCATTTAGTCCTCCATGTGACTTGACTCTTTTTTTTTCGGAACCCGGAGACACTTCATGTTGAAGAGTTGTGTTCATTCCGTTGGAAGAAATATTGCGGCAGCCATTCATATTTTTCCAGCACGCGACATCGCGGTGAAAGTTCCCCAGTGTCGTTCATCAGCAAGACAAATAGTCTGCAATAATTCTTCCTGATCGCATATTACACTCCCTCACACATGGCGGGAGCTTTTCAAGTATCCTCTCGATCCTCTTTCAACTGGATTTACCCAAGAGAGCTTTTCGAGGGACCGATGCTTTTTCTACCGGAACGCAATTTGGGCTAAGCTTCAGTTTTTCCCGAGAATGTGGGATAATTTTGAAATACTCTGCTAGCGGTTTTTGCTGCAATGTTTTTAGTGTTGTAAAACACATCGCAACTTCACTATAACAGAGGCACATGCTGATTTTGAGATATTGCTGCTTCAGTGTAGTAGTAATAAACATTAGAATAAATTATGTTAAATCTTTCTTTTTGATTAATTAAGCAATGCTAGGGGGAGGTGGGGCTATTTTGAGCTATGGGGCTACATTGTTATACGATTTTTCACACATTTATGAAGGAAACTAGAGTATATGGAGTATATAATTTAGATAGACAAAACAATTGTGGATCTGAATAAAATAATTGTAAGGACCTGGACCAACTTCATTCAGAAATAGGCGACAAGGTCATATATCAATTTAGCCTCACAGCTCAAAGTAGCCCCACCTTTCCATATGTTATTTCGTTTCCTAAATAACAATGATTTTGGAAAGAAATATAAATAGAAAAAAACCAGTTTAATAAAAAGGTGTGAAACATAGATGAAGAAAAAAGTACAATTGTTTAAATAGTTGCTCAAAAAATAATATTTTTCAAAATTATATCTCGATATTTTAAATTTATAATATTTATATTAAGATTGCGAAATTATACAAAAAGTATGAATAGAAGAAGACTTTCAGTCTTCGCACACACTCTGGTTTCGGACACTTGATATTTTCCTCCTTTAATGAATCTGACCTAATGTATATGTACCTTAAGTCACATATTTCCTGAGAAAAATTGATCGAATTTAGTAAAGGAATGTGGGAAAAATATAAAGCGTTCGAAGCCAGAGCATGTGCGAGGCTTTTGCATTTGAAAGCCTTCCTCTTTTTCTTATCATTCTTTATAATAATAAAATAATAATAATTTTATTTAGACTTTACATTTGCCCCTTACCTTACGTCTGCCGCTGTCTCAGCGTTCTTGACGAGACTACGAATCCAAACTCCAGAAATGGTTTTACATTTGCTAGGCAATATTTGAAGACAAAAAATAGATTTTACAAAATCAAAATCACAAATTTTATAATTTTAGAGCAAAAACCTAGCGAAAAGATAGACAAAAGTAGAACGCGTTTTCTAGTAGGGATAGCACGTAACCAAAAGACTCTTCGCGCTGTTTAAGTTCAGGTGAAACCTTCTAATAGAAAATAAAATAAAATAATTAATGATTTTATAAACCGGAATATGATGAAAGTCTTACACAAGAAACATTTTTTTCTTATATTACCCAGGCAGAATTACTCAGGTGAACTGTACGGCCTTATACAAAAATCTCGTTGAATCATTCCTAACACGGTTTTTAAATGAATGATTTATGAATTGGTTCAAATCGGTTATGAAACGGTAATGAACCGATAAGTAATTTTTGTCCGAAAATCAATTTTATTATGCGGGCTTCAGACTAGAGACTTATGGCTGAGGCTTAATGCTTAAGTCATAGTCTGAAAAGATCGGATTGTGACTAAGGCCAAAAATTTGAAGATTAAGCAAAGCCGGCTTCAGATCTGAGACTAATGCCAGTACCTCACTAAGGTGGCTTTGTTGGTGACTGAGGATGAGCCAGAAACCTTTCAGATCTAAATTAAGACTTAGTGCTTAGATTCTGACAACATTGAAATCTGGCGGGCTGTCAAATGGCATTTTCCGATTACATAAAAAAATCGTTTTGAAACGTACATACACAAAATTATTTTTCTCTCGAGTATGGTGGAGAAATTTTATTTTGTGTTTTTTTTAATATCTCAATTTTTCGTTCAAAACATCATAAAACACTACCTGAAAACGCGTATAATTCTCTTATATTTCTCGTGTCATTACAAGAGTGCGCCATCATCGATAAGCCACTAATAAACTTTTGTTTCAACGAATACTTAGCTTTCGTAATTTTTGGGTTTCGCCACAATCCGATCTTTTCAGATTATGACTTAAACGTTAAGTCTCAACCATAAGTCCCTAGTCTGAAGCCCGTCTAAGGGCTTTGACAGACATGAGGATTAGCCGAGAGACAGCTAAGTGTAATTATATTAAAAATAATGGTCAAACTACATTTCCATCATTTTCCATTAAGTCGTATCTCGGCTTAAGTCGTAAGTGTGTCTGGGGCATAAGTCCTCGTTGAAACGGAGATTAATGTGCTTTGTTAGTGGCGCGTCAACAATGACGCACCCTTCTAGTGACACAGTAAAACATAAAATCAGTCATTACAGAGATGAAAAGAGAACTATACGAGATAATTATATTAGATTATTAAAGATAAATGACCTATTAGGTTCTCAAAAATCAATACAATTGCTCATTATTTAGGATTTTGAGGGATCACGGTCAAAATCCCGAAAGCTGAAATCCCGAAAGCCAAAATCCCGAACGTCAAAATCCAGAAATCTAAAATCCCGAATTCTTAAAAGTGTCATAGCTACTCACACGATTGCACCCGCGCTTGCTGGAGGCAAAGGGAGATCTTCTGTGTCTTGGGAAATTATTCTGAACATTTTCCTCCTTATAATTTTATCCCTTTCACGATTTTGAAGATTCGGGATTTTCGCTTTCGAGATTTTGTCTTTCAGAATTTTGACCTTTTCGGGATTTTGGCTTTCGGGATTCTGGCTGCCACCGATTTTAAGATCTTCGGTGACTAGGCTAAACCTCTAATCTGAAGACCGGTATAGCGAGGAACTAGAATGAGCCTCAGGTCTGAAACCAGCCTTAGGGTTGAAGCCCGTATAAGTCTTCTTTTCAATTTTCTAATTAAACTTATTTTATTTTATTCCATTCTCTAAAAAGGAGCTAACTTTTTTTTACGTTAATTTAAGACTCTTAATTTCAATAAGAGACTTTTAAATATATAACCCTTATTCTAGGGATTCCGTAGCGTATCTTGCACTTATTTAAATAAGTAGGGTAATTTAAGTGTGTAAAACCCAATTTTCTTCTAGATTGTATCACGAAAGGTATCAAAAGCTACTTCCGTATTTATTGCCAAGAGCAGGCGGAACTTCCCTCCTGAGGGATGGATGGAGGTCATAGGGCACAAGAATGGATTTTTCCGCACGATGCAGTGGAGTGAACATATTTTTTGCAGTTGAAGTCTGTGAAGCAATAAATCTTCTAGTTACCTTGATGAAATTGTTGGCACAGAGGGAGGGCATTGATGAAATTTGCTGTGAGAGTAGTTTAACATGGGGCAGCATTTGCCATGGTATATAATTTCCATCAGGCGTGTTCAGCACCGCAGGATTTTCTCTGTGGTTTATGTGCTACCCCGGACACTTTTTGCTTCCAGTTAATGGGTCACATTTGTATATTTGGCCACCCTATCCCGGAGACAATTTTACCCCCATATATATCGAAAAACACGTCCCCAGGAGGAGTTTCGTACATTTATCCAAATATCCCAGCAAAACATATGAAGTTGTGATTTCCAAGGGGATACCACAAGATGGAAAAAGCCCCCAATGTTCGTATCATCATAATCAAATATTAACGATTTTAACCATTCCACTGAGTTTGGAGGTTTTTTCCTTGTGTATCTCTTCCCTCGGGAAAATGCGAATTCCCTTTTTTTGGGATCATCCTTTTCCGGGATTTGTCAGGAAAAAGAAGAACTGTGGATAATGAATCCCATCCAAGGTTAATTCAAACAAACCCATATGGGTTTTTCTCACACTGGATTATCCTCTGTTTTTTTTCCGAAAAATGAGCTGAGTACAATTAAGCGACACGATGCTATACGATGTGAGATGAAAAATATTAATAGGTTTATTGCTGTAGAGCAACTCTTAATAAAAAATTTCCCAAATAATGTACTAAAAAAAAATTAAAATTCCAACGTGTCACTCGCTAATTTAATTTAGTGCACGTGAATATAAAATTATATCGAAGCTGTGTGGCAATTTGTCATGGGACGTTTTTCCTTCACTCATAAATTTAACATGAAAACTCCACGAGTGAAAATTTATTCCTGAATTGTGAGAAGGAAGTTCCTGGAAGAGCAAACAGAGAAGAAATCTGGTGGATTGGGGTCAAGCTCAGAAGCTTCCAATTATGTCTTTCAGTTTCTAAATCTGTCAACGCTTAACAAATTTAAAAAGTAATTCATGTTTTTTTTTTGCCATAGCAGAGAGCCTCATTCTCCGTTGAGCTTTTTCCGTAGAAATATAACAGGAGAGAAAAATAAATTATTTTCCACTCGTACTCAGGTTCATAACGTATGAGAGAGACATGGGTGAGAATATGATGGGCAGACAAATCTAATTTTCACTTGCAAGGGTTTACTGGACTGAGTTAGACATTCAGAACTGTCGACTGGATTTACACTTAATCCATATTCTTTGGATGTGAGAGGTATTTTCCCCGCAAGATAACGATGTGAAAATTTACAGTATTTCCTTTTTCGGATGGCACTTTTGGTCCTTCGACCCAGATTGAGATTGACAAGTTGTAGGATGTCCTAGAGACAAGTCAACTATCTTATTGCATTAAGTTTCATAAGAGCTTTTCAACGCGCTTTCCACTCCACAGCTTTCAAAATTACATGAGAATGCTCTTTTGATTGATTCTTCCAGATCCGCGAGCAATTTATTTACAGCTAAAAAGACCTCAAGATGCATCTCCTTGATGGCTCTATGTGGGAAATATGCTTTAGGTTTCCTCTCTGTGAAATTTATCGTGAAATGGTCACAATAACAAATTTTCCAACCATCCCCTCAACACAATGATAACGTTGATGATTGTGCCATGTCAAGTAAATTTGTTGCCATTCACACTCCACTCGAGACTGCAAAAGAAAAGACTGGGGACAATTTTCATGGGAATTCATCTGTCTTTTCCGGAACTAAGGGGTGGCTGAAAAATGACTAAGATTGGGGAGGAAGGGTAGCTGTTCCCATTCAACTTTTGCGCCGTGATCTCATGACCCTTATGCAGCGATAAAGTTGTCTCTATTGTATGTTCTAGAATTTAGACCAAAGGCCAAGCCAAGTGAACACTGAGGAAAATCTTTGGGATTCTATAAAATCTAAAAAGTTTTTCAAAGGACTCTCTAATCTTCTAAAAATGTATAAACCAAATCATTCATAATTATACTGATATTATAAGATTGCGGTATTACTTATAGCTTATCTTTACGTATGGTATCGTTGCAATTTTTGCCACAAAATGATTTCGAAGACTAAAAAACATTGTGATGTGTTATCATAATATATTTCGTGGCTATTCGAAATCATTTTGTAACTAAAGTTGAAGATTTTTGTAGGGGGTCATAAGTATGGACGGGCCATAAGAAATGCCACAACTTTCACCCTAGAGTGAAAGGAACACCTATTGACACTTTAAGAATTCGTGTCAGGACTTATTGACACCCTACCTGTACTATTTGGAATACGAAATTTGAACACTTATCCTTACCGAAAAACGTAGATTAGTGAAAAACGTTATATTACTTATATTTTATTGGATGCATCATTGAGAGAAATCCGAAAAAATTAAAATAACATTACAGAAATGTAATGCAGGGTAATATTGATCCGAAATCGATGTAAATATTATGCTTTTTAGGTGTATTATGGATTAAAGTTACCCTTTTTCATGTTATTTTTATCCTTAAAAAGATGTAAAATTAACATTAAAAAATGTTGATACATTTTTACACCTAAAAAGTTTTAAAGTTACCAGGAAAAAAGTCAATCGCACCCTCTTTTTTCTCATCGATTAAATAAATAACAACAATTTGACAAAAGTGTCAATAGGGATTCCCTGTCGAAGAGGAGTTCCTTCGACTCTACCCTTGAAATAAAATAAATAAAAATATTGTTACTTGCACGCTAGCCATTATTCATTATTCCATTACTCTAGGACCCATTTTCCTTTCCAAAAAGTTGCACGGGAGGAAAGTAACCTTTACGTAATAACAATGTCAGATTTACCATAAAATTTTCGATTGAAATATAGTCCTTCTTATTACACGATGGCATTATGAATGTTCTTACTGTATCAAATAATATTTACAAAGAAAGAAATATAAGGGGTTGCAAAGCGTTCCAGCTTTGTGGAATGCTCGAACTCGTGACTTTGACGCAATGCCACAAAAGTACTTTAGCATTATTTATCGATTTGTTGAACAGATTGAATCACTTAAAGATCGCCCAAAACAACTTAGAAGTTATATAATTGGATTTCGGATAAAATTTAATTAACGATTATGAACTGGTTCATTAACGATTCACAACCGATTGGAATCAGTTGAGATTAGTCAGAAATTCCAAGACCTTTACAAAAAAATATTAATTTCTAATACATTTTCAGAGCTATTGTAACATTTTTTTCGGTTAAAATACATAGTCCTATTTTTGTCAATGTGTCAATCGTTTATTTTCCCGGTGAATCATTCATAATAACTAGAGAATAACACTACTCTGCTACCCTGGTATCACACTTTTTCATTAAAATTTAATTAATATTTAATATTTATATAACTTAATATTTAGATTTTAAACTATTTATTTTAATTAACACTTAAAGACAGAAAAAATCTTCTTTTAGCTTTTTCACCTATAGGGAAATCCATAGTTTTCTCTATAGAAAAAAAAATTATGGACGATTTGTACGAAACTGTTTCGGTTTACTCAGCTTCGTACAAAATTTGGTCACTTATGTATGCCTCATTTTCACCGTAAACTTTACACCGGACACAAAAATTTAAACATAAGTGTTTAGATGGAACTTTGATCTAATTGCTTTAACTGTTTATACGACGTGGGATGCGTTTGAAAATCTTTTTTTTTTGTGTGACATAAAACAGTGAGGCAGTCCCAAAGTCGGTGGTCAGTAATATTAACTGAGGACTGGGGCTTTTGCGAAGCTGCAAAGGATCCATTTTCCCGAGCTGCCAAGGTGGTTACGACCCCTTACGAGCGCGAGATTTTTACGGTAAATATTAACCCTTATAAGCCCTCTAAAACTTGTAATATGTAGTTTTTTTTCGAAAAGAACTTTGCAATGTGAAAAAATGCTTAAAGTATTACACATTCAAATTGTTCAAATTGCAATTTTAGGTGTAAATTTTATCTTTGATTTTTAAACTTAAAGAAAGAGGCCTAGGTTCCCAAGTTTGTCAGAAAATATGAAGTGTTGGATTAGCTATGATGCATTTAGTAACTTAGAAATGAAATCTACTATTACAGTGCTGAACCATTACGATGCTATAAAACCTTCTCCTATATTCAAAGGATTTTGCGTAGTAGTAAAGTCTACAAATATAAACTGGCATAAAATGTTTCTTCAGTTCTTCAAGCGTTGAAGAGACAGCAACAGGGGAAAGCGCGCACCTTCGGACGACTAAAACTTCGGACAACACATTTTTTCCCATGTTCCTAATGGATTTGACTCATGGATCTTTTCAGGAAGTTTGAGGCATTGGACTAGCTTATTAAAATATAATATTATAATGGGCAATAATGGGTCAAATTGTTTAGAAACATATTGAAAAAAATGAGTTGTTCGAAGTTAGAGTCGTTCGAAGTTAGAGTCGTCCGAAGGTAGCGGACTTTTCCTTATTTAAAATTTTAATGTAAAAATATATTCATGTTTTAAAAACTTAAGAAAATAGCGATGACACCGTTAATTTGGCAACAAAATTTTTGTGGGATAGTCTATTCGTGCTCAAAATTCACTAATTTTCATAAGGGTTAAGCAAAGAGATAACGAGATACTTTCAATCATTTTAAAATATGAAGTTTAAGAATAATCAAATGAGATTTATAGTACAAGTATAAAATGAAAATTGCACTAGGGGGAAGCGAGGCACTTTTGAAATTGGGATTTTTTACCTATTTTTAAACAAAATTGAGCCCTATTGTGATATAATTTAGCTTATTAATCTGTTCGTGCAGCTAAATTATATCATGATAAGGCTGAATTTTATTTAAAAATAGGTGAAAAATCCTAATTTCAAAGGTGCCCTACTTCCCCCTATGTTTAATTAAATTCAGAACAAATTGTATACATCTTCTGAATTCGGTGTCAGAGAAGATTTTTTTCTTGATGTAACGAAAAGAAATGTGCAAGTCCTTTCTCAATTTAAAGCAAATGTTTGGATCAGGACAGAAATTATAGGATCAAGAAAAAAAATTGTGAGCTCAAGCGAAATTTTCTTTGATCAACATTACAATTTCTTGGGATAAAAAAAATAATTTTTTGGTAAAATAAAATATTTTCTTTTATACAAGCAAAATGTTGATTTCTAACATCAAGATAAAACTCCTGGGATTAAAAAGTTAGTTTTACGATTAATGGCTTTTAAGGCCTCTACACACTAGGAGAAATTTCTTTAAAAAATGCCTTTTTGAAGAAAATTTCCCCTATCCTTGTAGGCAGAAACGTCAGATTAAAAAAAAGCATTTTTTTTACGAAAAATGTGTAGACACCATTACACTGAAGAAATTTTCATCAAAATTTTCTTTTTTGAAGGAAATTGTCTGTAGTGCTGTGAGGGCTTCTACAGATTAGGAGGAATCGTCTACGCTGCTGTAGTTGGAAATGTCAAAATTCGGAAATTGTTCCTAATGTAGGGGGAAGTGGGGCACTTTTGAATATGGGGCAGCTTTGAAATTGGGATTTTTCAAACAAACAATTAAACATCAGGGAAAAATCTCAATTTCAAAACTGCCCCAATACAAGTGCCCACATTCAAAGAGGCCTTAAGTGGAAACGTCAAAATTCTGCCAAATATGCATTTTTTGATGAAAATGGCTTTAAAGTTTAGAGGCTTTGATGTCCTATACACACTAGAGAAATTTATGCTCATATTTGACAGTTTTTGCTACACAAGTGTGGACTATTTGCTTCGATATGGACATAAATTTCTCCAGTGTGTAAATGCCATAAAAGAAAATTTTTCAAGATTGAAGAAAAGTTATCTTTAAACTTAAATAAGTTATGTACTGAAACCAAAACCAACTTATTAATGTACTTTCTTAATTCTCAGTCTCTTCTGTATCTTGAAGTTTAATTTTAATTGTCTATGCACTTTCCCACGAAGTGTCCTGGAAATTACTTGAGTTTCAGTATCAAGAGATTCCCAATTTTAGAGTAGAGTCGTGTTCCGTGTTAATGGGAAATGATTCAGTGGGCAGAAAAGAACATATGACAAAGGATTGGGGGGGAATGGAAATCTCATCTGGAGCAGTCTATAGGGTAATTTCAGTTGTTTCCCCCAAGGCTCATCCCACAAATTTCCTTACTATCAGCACATTTTCATCTCTTCAGGCATCCCACTCACGTCTAGCACGATGAACTAACGCGAATTGGGTCTCATGGATCCTGGAGAATCTCCACGGATACCCACATTTGCATAGAGAGTGATGCATTCTCTGATATAGGACTGTAAACACAATCCTGTTCTAAATCCCACTCAAATCTCTAGCAAATCGAAATCCCTGTTCAAAATATTAATGTATGAAATCGTTGAAATCACTAGGAATTGATTCATACCTTGTGATATTCAAGAGGGATAATTTTTGATGTGGCAAAACCTTTTGTGCGGAAGATGCATTCTGGTAAATTCTTAGAATATTCCTTAGAAGATGCAGTACTTTAAGTTCTATATGAGAAGTTACGGTTGGAATATGAGTTTCTCAGGACAATGGCAAATTCCTTTTGGAAGAGAGATTGTAGATTTTGAAAATATCTCGTATCTCTGCACTGTACTCAAATCCTTAAACTTAAAGCTCCCAATGGAATTTTGTAATATTGCTATAGGTTACTTTCAGGATAAGATTTGAGATTGGCAAAGAAAAATTATCTTAAAGAAGTAGAATAACTGGGCTGTGTAAAAGGGATGTCTAGGGTACTTTAAAGCTTATTTACAGTGCTTTTAATATCATTCTATGGTTCTTGAAAGCGTATAAATAAAACAAATTGATGATTTAAAAATAGACTTTGTAAGTAGTATTTTAGCCAATTCTGACCGAATTGAAAGCTACTCATAAGCAAAAAAAAATTTAGGAAAGTCTGGATTTTTTTTTGTAAAAGTGTAAATACAGAATATATAAATAAGCTTGGTTCATCCTAATATAAAATATGTCAGATTAAAATAAATTCAGGATTTTCATCTTTGAGGTTTACTTGATTGTTTATCGATTGAAAATGAGTTTAACTTTAGAATTTTATAATGTTTTCTATCAACTAGAATTGGAATTCAATACAATTTAAGCAAAAATTAAGCAATTTTACAGTTTTTTCATTCACCAATTTGAGCAACAGAAATTGACGAATTTTTTAAAATATTTATTCTTAAAACATACAATTTAATAAAATTAATGTTTTAATATAAAATCTGATAAGTCTTTCTAGAGATTAATATACATGGAATGACTCTTTTTCGTTCTCACTGTCAAGGATTTCTGGTTTCTCGAGCTACATAATGAAATTTTCAGATTTATCTGGTTTTGCAAGGAGATTCTCGGGCAATTGATAAGGGTTTCTCAATGTGTATCATACCATATGAATATATAATAAAAATTTAAGTTTACTTCATTTTAAATTTATTTATTTATTTTTATTTATTTATTTATTTTTATTTATTTATTTAAAATTCAAGTTTAATTCAGAACAACAAACTTCAACCAAATCTGTTGAAAAATTTTGTCTTCCTAAGTGATTAACTTTTGACCTTCAGTAATGCAAAATAGAGAATTTTCCGGCCATAGGTATGTTTGGACGAAATATTGACATAGGCTACCTTTTAAAAATCTTTGAAAATAAAAAATAAATCCCGTCCGAGATAATGTTTACTTATGGTTGGGGGGGATATCGATAACTCTTACCGTTTGACCTCTATCTCAGGAACAAACTAGAGGTAAAGCAAAAGAATAATTTCCGAATAAAAATATTCAAAAATCGGTATTTAACCGATTCATTGTCAATGAAGAGCGATTCAGCCGGGTTTAGAGTTTCAATATGTTTCCAAACGCTGGAAGTTTAACCAAATCCATTGAAAGTGAGCCCTGCAAAGTGATTGACCTTTCACTTCAATCAATTCAAAAGGGCGAATTTTCTGGACATATGTATGCTTGGACGAAATGTTCGTTTGGACTACAGTGACTACCTCTAAAAATATCCGAAAATCATTGAAAAAGCTTGGGCCAATCTTGAGCAAAACCAAAAACACATGGTTTTGGATGGGATGAAAGGGCGAAGGGAAAAAGAGAAAAACGTCTGGAATTAATGTTTTTTATTGGTGGTAATGGAAAACCTGAAGTTCATAACTTTTACCGTTTAATCTCCAGGGCGGTAACAAGTTGGAAAAAAGCGGATTATATAATTGCTCTATCTTTGAGTTCGAGCAGTAAAGTTAATATTTATTCACTTTAACTTTTCATACGCATCTCATTCAAAAACTGTGTCTTTCAAAAAATTAATTTTTGAAATTTTATTCAGGTACTTAGTCATTTATCTACTTTAACAGCAGGAAGGATCGTTCGTATGTACATTATGATTATACATTATAAAGTTGTTTGTACTAAGAAATGTGAATCAATGAAATAAAATAATTATTGCGTTATTTGTATCAATTTTCTTGAATTGCAAACTGTCACTGATAAATTTTGACAGAAGCCTTCTAATTAAGGGAAAGCAAGCTACCTTCGGACGACTCAAGCTTCGAACAATTCATTTTAATGAACTTGACTCATTAGCGTTCTTTCCCCTATGAAACAATTCTTTAACTCTTTAAGGGCAAGAAGGTTAAAAATCGAGGGTCAGAGAAAAATCACTTTTTCAAACTTTTCAGAGCAATTTAGTAGGAAAAATTTCATTTTTGGCTAACTGGTGACCCAATCGTCCTTAAAGGGTTAAACGCTAAATCTTTTAATTGACTTAAATTTAAAGGCTGATTCGTATGATCTAGCAAAAATTTTTGTCAATTTTTTTAAGCCTTTAGCTTTAGACTTACTTACTTAGGTAACTGAAACGTTTCTTTAAGGGACTGGGCTTCTCGCACTAACCTCCTCCAGTCCTGGCGATTCTCCTTCAGCTCGCTCCAGGAACATGGATCTCTGTCGAAAAGTCCGTCCTATCGGAGGCTCCTTCCGAGTTTCGTAATAAACTTGTTGTTGAGGGGTTGTTAGCTCCTCACCCAACCCTCTCTAGAATGACCAGATTCTTTGTTCGTTAGCTTCAGGTTCGACATTTCCAACTGGGATTGGTTACTTAATCCCTTATCACTCACCTGAGTGTACCGGGGCCTGCCAGGCATCTAGCCCGCTTGGATATGAACATAGGAATTGAGGGGTAGTGACTATATGTGTCGTATTACGCTGTCCCTCCATTCAGACCCCTTTAGCTTTACTGTGTTATCACACTTGCACATTAAAATTTTAATATGATTCAGATTAATTGTCGCTGGTCAGAGTCCAAATGTGTAATTTCTGTGTTTGAATCATTTTATATTCAAAATTTGATGTATTTGTTGATAAAAAGGTAGACTTGTCCCGCAAAATTTGATATAAATTGATTTATAGCATTAATGCGAAAAATTAATGCGATTTTCTCTTTAATTTTTTAATGTGAAAAATATTTATGCTTTAGGTAAATTTAAACTTATTTTTGCAGGCCAAGTCCACTTCTTTATCAATAAATTGAAAAAACCCAAATATTAAGTGACTCAAAGACACAAATAACATATTTGGACGCTCACAAGCGACAATTAATGTGAATCACATTAAAATTTTAATGTGCAAGTGTGATAACGCCGTTAGACTGAAATGTAACAAATTGCATACAAGTTGAAATGGGAATATCAAACATCTTGTCAAACATCATTAATCTGTCTTTATACTTAAAGCTAGTTGGTAAGATATTTAAATTCTTTGAATATAGAAATTTTTAGGCAAAATATGAGAATAGATAAAGCATCATTAGACTTTAACTCAGACTTAGAAATATTTAATATTCCCCTCAATTAAGAGATAAGTTTTCAAGCGGAGAATCTTTAAATCAGTCTTTCAAGACTAGTTCGTATTTCAAGATGTTTAAAATGTTAATTTTGTTTATCCCTTTGATGCAAAATGAAATATATTTCACAATAACAAACTAAGCAAAAAGCGATGTCAGACTTTAAGATTTCTTTGATTTTAAAGGTACTAGAAGGGAAACTTGCCTTTAATGTTGAACACTTCATGAAAAGTTTAGAATAAATGGAACATCAATAGTTTTTAACGCAGAATAGTGCCTAAACCTTTTATTTAAACACTTAAATTTTCACGTTAATCTTTAAGCTATTTTTATCTCAAAATTGAAGTGAAGGTTTAACAAATTATATAAAAATTAAAATAAAGTGTAAATAATTTATTTGATTTTCTATTGAAGAAATAATTAAATATTTCTTTAAACAATTTTATTTCCATATAACAATGAGAAATGTACACCCGTTATTCACAATTTTTGAAAAAAATCCACTAAAATCTGAAATACTATTTGTACAATCTTAAAAGTTCATAAACCAGAGTATATTTGCTCTAGGAATTTGTAAGTTAGCTTATGATATATCTTTGAGACTAAATTCCCAAGCTCATCATTATGCACTCGAGGAGTTGTGAAAGATGAAAGCACAAACTTTTCGAAGGAAGAAATCCCAAACAGTTGTTTGACAAAACTTTGCCCAAAAGTCCACGAACAATCCTCACGCTAAACTATCATTCCCTAATGAATTTTCTTGAAAATTATGAGTCGCTGAGCCATGAAAACACTCTATAAATATTTTATCGTGGAACTTATGTTCTCAGAGAGTTATAGTGTACTCGGAAGATAGACGACTTATGAATCACCCAGTGGCCGATGTTGACAGAGTTTCTGGCCCGCGTGCGTAAGTGATTCAACACAATATGGCTACGGGTATATAGTACTATCTCGCTCGCACACCTAATGCAAGAGAGTGGAAAGAGAGCAGTTGGTACGATCAGTGGCAGAAATCTCGTCGAGACGAATCCACCAAAGTTGACAATTAATTGGCCACAAATATTCCCAATCAATCAAAATAGTTTCAGTGCAATAGTGGCAAATAGCAATAAGTGTTAATTGACGGTACATGAAGCAATTTTAGAGATTCACTTATCTATTTTTTTTCTCCTTCTATTTAATCCGTACACAACAGCATTAGTCACGCAGCAAAAGTGCCTACAAGTGAACTCCCTGTCTATTTATAGACATTTCTCTGACTTCTTCCATAAAGTACAAAACAGTGCCAATTAATTAAGCTCGATACCCGAGGATTCGTCTAGGTTCTTTTAAGTTTTTTTTTCCCTGCAAAAATAAAGAAGAGGTTACTGCACCTGGAATCGCAATGCCAGTGTTCCACACTAAGACAATCGAGAGCATCTTGGAGCCTGTAGCCCAACAGGTAAGTGTCGTGTGGCTCTTTTTGCTCGTCTTTCGTGGCTTCTTATTCTTCAATACACGCGATCCTCTCCGTCCATTTCCACTCAGTCAGCAGTCTAAAAATATAGTTTCATCAGTGGTTTCGTACCACCCACACACACGCATCTCACAGTCCAAAAAGCACACATGTGTGATGTAATGCCGTGTGGAAATGTTCGTTTGACCCGCGAAAAACACCGCGCGAATTTTTCCCGCGCCCGTGATTACTTTAGAACCCTCCACAGCTGGGTGCGTGGGTTCAGCCGGGAAAATGTCAATTGTCAGCATTTTCCGCGGTGTTTTTCTTCCGATAGAGATTATCGAGATTCCAGACTGATCTCTGGAATTTCTATCATTCTCTCGCGATCTTCTCTACATTCCTCACAAATCACCGACTAATGAGTGATTCCGTTAAATATTCTGTTTGACGGAAATTTGAAACTTACGCCCAAAAAATTCGAGGGGTCATATACTTAAGATTTGTGAGTAGTTTTGTAATGGAATATTCTTGTGAAGGGGTGACGAATTAGTTATGTTAATAAATCGTAAAAAACAAAATTGGAAATCCTCCACTGAAAGAAATCCGAAAAAGTTAAAATAACATTCGGGAAATGTTTATTTTACCCTGCAGTATTGATCCGAAATCGGTGTAAATATTATGCTTTTTAGGTATATTAGTGGTTAAAGTTACCCTTTTTCATGTTAGTTCTACCCTTAAAAGGGTGTAAAATTATCTTTAAAAAATGTTGATATATTTTTACACTTAAAAAAGTGTTAAAGTTATGAGGAAAAAAAGTTAATCGCACGCCCGTTTTTTCTCAGTGTCGTTAATTTTCCTTAAAGAACGACAGATCGAGGCTTGATTATCCCTTCCTCGGGACCCCTGTAAGAGGCCCCTATAAACTAGCGTTTTGATTCTAAATCTCCCTTTTGAAAAAAAAGTTCCTAATTCAACCAATCCCTGTTCTATTTTGCCTCCTACTTCAAAACTACTAGCTTATTTTGGTTTTAAAAATAATATGGAATTCTTTTATTTCTTTTTATTAACTTATAGGTAATAATGTATTTTTTTAAATTCATGTTTGGTTACTTTAACTTTTATTTTAATGGATTCTTCTTTCCAGTAAGTTTGCAATTATACGAAATGAAATATAAAACCTGTTTGATATTCCATATTAGTAAAAATACTAGGAGGGATCACGGGGACAGATATTGTTTCAGATCTGAACCATTGCACTGGGAAGGTTTGTCCAAGACTCATCTGTGCATAGTACAGAAAACTTTATTTCTTAATTCTCTAGTTATACATTCAACGAGTCCCGGTGAAACTACCGAAAGTCGAAATCCCGAAAGAAAAATTTCCGAATGCCAGAATCTCGAATGGGCTAAAATCCTAAATGGGTCCAAATTACGAATAGATCAAAATTCCGAATGGGAAAAAACCCCGAAAAGCCAAAATCCTCAATGTAAAAATATCAAAATGGTCAAAATCGCGAGCGCCAAAATGCCAAACACCAAAATCTTAAATGTGTCAAAATCCCGAATATCCAAATTCCTAAATGGGTCAAAATTTCGAATGCCAAAATCCCGAACGCCAAAATCCTGAATGAGTTGAAATCCTGAATAGCCAAAATCCCGAAAGCCAAAATCCTGAAAAGTCAAAATCCTAAATGGGTCGAAATTGCAAATGCGAAAAAAATCCTGGAAAGCTAAAATGTCGGAAAGCCAAAATCCTGAATGTAAAAATACTGGAATGGTCAAAATCCCAAACACCAAAATCCCGAACACCAAAATTCCGAAAACCAAAATCCCGAATGTGTAAAAATCCCGAATATCCAAAACCCTAAATGGGCCAAGATTCCGAACGCCAAAATCCCGAATGAGTGGAAATCCTGAATAACCAAAATCTCGGAAGTCAAAATCCTGATAAGCCAAAATCCTAAATGGGTCGAAATTGCAAATGCGAAAAATCCCGGAAAGCTAAAATGTCGGAAAGCCAAAATCCCGAATGTAAAAATATTGGAATGGTCAAAAGCTTTAACGCTAACTTCCGAACACTAAAATCCCGAAAACCAAAATCCCGAATGTGTCAAAATCCCGAATATCCAAAATCCTAAATGGGCCAAAATTTCGAACGCCAAGATCCCGAATGAGTTGAAATCCTGAATAGCCAAAATCCCGAAAGCCAAAATCCTGAAAAGTCAAAATCCTAAATGGGTTTTAAATTGCAAATGCGAAAAAATCCGTAATAGCTAAAATGTCGGAAAGCCAAATTCCCGAATATTAAAATACTGGAATGGTCAAAATCCCGAACGCCAAATGTTGAACACCAAAATTCCGAAAACCAAAATCCCGAATGTGTCAAAATTCCGATTATCCAAAATCCTAAATGGGCCAAGATTCCGAACGCCAAAATCCCGAATGAGTGGAAATCCTGAATAGCCAAAATCTCGAGAGTCAAAATCCTGATAAGCTAAAATCTTAAATAGGTCGAAATTGCAAATGCGAAAAAATCCCGGAAAGCTAAAATGTCGGAAAGCTAAAATCCCGAATGTAAAAATACTGGAATGGTCAAAATCCCGAGAGCCAAAATGCCAAACACCAAAATACCGAAAACCAAAATACCGAATGTAAAAATACTGGAGTGGTCAAAATCGCGAACGCCAAATCCTGAACACCAAAATCCCGAAAACCAAAATCCCGAATGTGTCAAAATCCCGAATATCCAAAATCCTAAATGGGCCAAAATCCCGAATGCGTGGAAATCCTGAATAGCCAAAATCTCGAAAGTCAAAATCCTTAAAAGTCAAAATCCTAATAAGCTAAAATGCCGCAAAACCAAAATCACGAGAAGCCAAAATCCAGAACACAAAAATTAGTGAACGAAAATCGCGAATGGGTCGAAATTCCGGATAGCCAAAAACCCGTATGAGTCGAAGTCCCGAAATCCAAAATTCCGAATCGTCCAAGGTTTCAAAACCCGAAATGGGCCAAAATCCCGAAATGCCAAAATCCTAAATGATTTGAAATCTCAAATGAGTCAAAAACCTAAATGGGTCAAAATCTCGAAAAACCAAAATCTAAAAATTTTCTGAGTTTTGTAAAATTATTCAACACATTATTCTCGGTATAATTTCGTCCTTTTTAAAATTTTGAATATTCAGAAGTTTGGCTTTCAGAATTTTATTCATTTTAATAAATATCGTTGTTAACGTATGGTCAATGAAATCGTCGAAAGCGAAGACGAAGTTCTCAAAAACGAAAATGTTAATAAATAACAGGCATTATTTTAAATTCTTAAATGAGATTAGATAATCAGACGTCTTGTGATTTACGGAATTAACGAGTGATCCTGAAGAATAAGAAGCTTGAAAGCTTGCAATGAATATATGAATATTAATGAACTATATGTATAAATAGGTCTCCAGATTGGTTATTCTTCACGAAGAAGCTGAAGATGGAAACGCAATGCCTGACCTCTCCCGGCCCGTCCAAGCGGTTTCGATCGCTGTGACAAACCTCGTAAAGGTCGGCCGGGAGACAATCAATAACTCCGACGATGATATCCTTAAACAGGATATGCCACACTCCCTGGCCCGCGTTGAAGATGCTTCGCAGCTCCTTGAGCAGGCGTCAGCCATGCTCCGGGCAGATCCATACTCCGGACCTGCTCGGAAAAAGCTTATCGAGGGTTCTCGTGGAATCCTCCAGGGCACCTCAGCATTGCTTCTCTGCTTCGATGAGTCCGAGGTGCGCAAAATTATCCGTGAGTGCAAGAGAGTACTGGACTATCTGGCTGTATCTGAAGTGATCGACACAATGGAGGATCTTGTGCAGTTCCTCAAAGATCTCTCTCCATGCCTTAGCAAAGTCACCAGGGAGGTGAGTGCTCGTGAGAAGGAACTCACGCATCAGGTGCACAGTGAGATTTTGGTGAGGTGCATGGAGCAAGTGAAGATCCTAGCCCCCATCCTCATCTGCAGCATGAAGGTGTATATTCACATTGTGGAGCAGGATGGGAAAGGAGCCGGTGAAGCGGCTGAGAATCGCAATTATCTGGCTGCTAGGATGTCCGATGAGATTCAGGAGATCATCCGTGTGCTCCAGCTCACAACGTACGATGAGGATCAGAGTGAGTTGGACAATCTGACGGTGCTGAAGAAGCTCTCCAATGCCATTCGCAATAAGATGGAGACTGCCATGGATTGGCTGGCGAATCCCTATGCCTTGAAGGGAGGAGTTGGTGAGAAGGCTCTAAGACAGATTGTTGAGAATGCCCTCAAGATCGCTGATCGCTGTCTACCTCAGCACGCTTCGGCAATCCGGAAGGTGGCGTCTGATGTCACCAGTATGACCAATGCTCTCTGTGAACTTCGCCAGGATGGCAAGGGAACAACGCCTCAAGCTGAGAACCTAGCCAGAGAGATTCGTGGTCGCCTGACCGATCTAAACAGAGCTGTGCAGGATGCAGTGATCGGGGTAGATAAGGCTGGTCTCCAGCAGGCAGCTCACACTGTCCAAGGACGCCTGGAACAAGCCTGTAGATGGCTGAATAATCCAACAGTTGATGATCGTGGCCTAGGAAAACGTGCCATTGACTTGATCGTTGCTGAGGGCAAGCAAGTTGCTGAAGGACTTCCTGGGCATCAACGAGCTGAGATTCTTGCTCTCTGCGATGAAGTCGAAGCCTTGTCTGATCAATTTGCCAAGCTCTGTGCTGCTGGATTGGGAGATACTCCTGAAGCTCAGGAGATCGCTCGTAGATTGAATGCCAAGCTCCACGAGCTGAAGAAGCAAATCCAGACAGCAGTTGTTGGGCGAGTTGTTGAGGACTTTATGGATGTCGCTACTCCATTGAAGCAGTTCATGGAGGCTGTAAATGTGCCAGAGGGAACTCCAGGAAGAGATCAGAACTTTGCCCAGAAAGCTTCTGCTCTGCAAGCTTTCAGTGATCGTGCAGCTAAAACAAGCAGAATGGTGGCTGCTGGAGGATCTGGAGGCAACAAGAAGCTGGCTGAAATTCTTCTGTCTTCAGCCGCTCAGATTGACTCTCTGACACCTCAGCTGATCTCTGCTGGACGCATCAGGATGAATTATCCTGGTAGCAAGGCGGCAGAGGAGCATTTGAACAACCTCAAGCAGCAATATGCGGACACAATTGCCAGGATGAGGGCACATTGCGATCAAGCTACTGATCCGGCGGACTTTATTAAGGCATCCGAGGAGCAGATGCAGAAGCATACGTTCCTGTGCGAGGAAGCCATTAGGCAGCGTCAGCCACAGAAGATGGTGGACAACACGACAGGAATTGCAAGATTGGCCAATAGGGTGCTAGCCGTGGTTAACCAGGAAGCTGACAATTCGGAAGATCCTGAGTATATTGGGAAGTTGAATGCTTGCGCAGCTGAAATCCAGAATCGTGTTCCACAAATGGTGCAGGATGCCAAGGCGGTGGCCACAAATATCTCTGATCCTCAGGCAGCGTCCAATTGGCGCGACTCCAACAAACAAGTTAGTTACAGTTTGTTGATTACTCGATCATCTCATCAACAGATTTTTTCTTCCAGCTTCTTGCCAGCATCCGGAATGTCCATGGTGCTGTGGCTCATGTTCCTGAGATTCCCCAGCCTCCGGATATGTCTGCCCTCAATCTTCATGATCGTGCTCCACCAAGGCCGCCACTTCCTCGTGAGATCCCACCATCTCGTCCTCCACCACCGGAAACCGATGATGAGGACGAGGTCTTCAAATCTGTTCCTCAGGCCAATCAGCCCATTCTCGTAAGTCACTGTGGATTTTTTTTTCTTGTGATCTCTTTCAGCTGTTGGTCAATTGTATCTGCTTCTATTGACTTTCCATCACTTCAATGAGACGTGACGAAACAATTAAACATACATCTCGCGATCGTGTTTATCTTTTACATTCTTTCAGGGTTATATCAATCGCTTCAAGCGAGGCGAATGACTCTGTGAGATTTTTTTTAACAGAGAAGATCACTCGAGATCGCTGGATAAAATTATGACGCAATGCGCAAATTTTAGAGCAGATGTTACTCCAACATCCACTTGACATTTCTAATCTCAGAGAAAGCTATTTGATCTCCATGAAAGTCACTTAAAGTTCTCTATTCACTGAAATTGGAACAAGTGACGGAATATTAGAGATCTCTGGGCTGATTCTCTGCCTTTTGCTATTTTGTATAGATCGCAGCTCATGGATTGCACCAGGAAGTTCGTCAGTGGTCATCGAAGGACAACGAAATTATCGCGGCAGCTAAACGAATGGCCGTTCTTATGGCCAGACTTTCCGAACTCGTGCAGCAGGATTCGAAGGGTAGCAAGAGGGAACTGATCGCAACGGCCAAATTGATTGCTGAGGCTTCAGAAGATGTCACTAGACTAGCTAAACAACTAGCCCGGGAATGTACAGACAAACGCATCAGAACGGTGAGTAATCCTGGAAGATGATCCTTGAAAAGGATACTAATTGAAAAGTTCTTATTCAGAACCTTCTGCAAGTTTGCGAGAGAATCCCGACTATCGGTACGCAGCTGAAGATCCTCTCGACAGTCAAGGCTACCATGTTGGGTGCTCAGGGATCTGACGAAGATCGCGAGGCTACGGAAATGCTGGTGGGTAATGCCCAGAACCTCATGCAGAGCGTCAAGGAAACGGTTCGAGCAGCTGAAGGAGCTAGCATCAAGATCCGTTCAGATCAGACCAACAATCGCCTTCGTTGGGTCAGAAGACAACCCTGGTACAGGTACTAAAGATCCTCATGCATCGAATGATCAACTAAAGATCCCCCCAACACAAAGTGCTACACTAAACACTAATTTGTTCATAAATAAAAATTTTGTCAGTGTGCCTTTTTTTATTAAATTAATTCTTCACACAGAAATGATTAGAATTGAGAATAATATTGCAGTATGGACTAAAAATAACTCAACGTCAGTCATCCTCCTCATCCGAGCTTCAACACATTTCATAATACTTAGCATTTATGTCATGATCAACAGTGTGTGTAGAAAATGAATTGTTGACCAAATGTTTATTAATGTTCAAAAGACACCTCAATCCATTTTTTTTTCTCTTTGAAAAATTCACCTCTAACTCGTATAGAACGATGAAAAGAAATACCTGCCAATTTGCCAAGTTTGTCACAAAATATGTGAAAATGTGTTTAAATTTTTCTCTTGATACTTAAACATAATGTTTTTTTTTTCTAATGAGAATGATCTTTTTTTTTTAGTAATGATTCAACTCTTTACTATCGACTAATGCCAAATTGTTACAAGATTAATGTATATTGAATGTTTTTAAAATAGAGTAGGGCCTCTTTTTTTTAATAATAAAATAATTACAAGGAATTAATGTGTATCTGAAACTAGAAAGAAAATATACAATTCAATGGAGAGAATAGCAAATAGTTGTTTTAATGGAGTTGCTTGTGCCTTTTTTGGCCATCGAGATAAAGAGATTCAGCAAACACCATTCAAGGCAGTGAGAATTGGAAAATCACATTATGGGGTACGTACAATTAATTTCGATGAGTAAATATGTTTTGGAAATCAATTACTTACACGACTGTGCCAGATATTAAAAACCTAGAATTTGCACAATTTCTTTAATAGAGTGTTTAATAATTTATTTTTTAAGGTTTTTCTAACTTTTTCATAACTGGCCTAGGCGATTTCATTGATTTTCGGATATCATTTGTAGTTATTCCAGCTGAACATTAGTACATCGACATGTTTTACCGATTAAATCGCTATCTTGAATTGTACACGGTCAAAGGGCGTAATTTTCCTAAGATGGTTTTATATAATTTATAGAGAAATTAATCTTATATAAACATAAAAAAATGCCAAAAAGAATATAAGGCAGAGCTCCTTTTTGGGAGCGTCAAACCGTCCGTCTGTCTTGGCATTTATGACAAGATTGAATCAATTCTAATCGGTTACGAACCGGAATTGAACCGGCAATTAAACGATAAGTTATTTTAATCCGAAAATCAATATAAACCATATAAATATAAACCCTAAGATATTTTGGCTGATCTCTTGAATGTCTTATGAAACGGTGCAAATCGGACGAGAACCGGTAAAAGATGTGAAAGTTGGAGCAAGTGGGGGACCTGTGAATTGGGGTACCTTTGAAATTGGATTGTTGTTTCCTATTTTTAAAAGAAATTGAGGTTTATCATAATGTAATTTAGCTTCACAATTGGTTTGTGGAGCTGAATTATATCGTAATTTATTCGTATCGTATATCGTATTATATCGTAAGTTCCTTTTTAAAATAGGATAAAAAAAAACGTTTTTAAACGTGCCCCATTGCCCGCTACTTTTGAGATAGGGCAAAACTTTTTTAGCAAGTCATCATCATCATTTTTAGCCGCTTGTTCCTATTGGGGTTGCAGGCTTAGGACATCCAGTTTAACAGCCTGTATCTCCGACACTTCAGGAAGATGTTCAGGTTCGATTTTAAGGGCTCTAAGGCAAGATCCTGAATTTGATTCAGCCACCTTGCCTTACGTTTTCCCCGAGGTCGAAGTCTCCTCACAAAAGCTTACATTGTAAATTATTAATGAAAAATAATTTATAACTTCTTAATTTTCCTGTTATCAATAAGCATTTCATTACTTACCAATTTTCATTTTAATTGACCATATTTCGTTTTTACTAAAATACCTACCAATATTCTGCAGCAATTAAAAGCGGAATTCTTATTTAGAAATACCACGTAGAATCTTTAAAAAAATCATGTAAAAAGAACTGGAATCGCATGAAAATGGAATATCGACACAAATTTTCGACCGCGGTTACTCCCTTGCGACATTAAAATTATAGGGGGTCCTGGGATTACGTAATTCAGAATTATGCGCCTGAGAGAATTATGCACGCATTATTTTATAATACCTATTATTGGGAACTAATTTTACAAATCATTTTTCCAATGTCCCTAAATTCCTTAAATTAATTCAAATATTTCTCACATGATAAATTCGAAATATTTCTTATTTTAAGCCTAGATAGGGGCTCCCCTAAATAATATTATAAATTCTTCCAAAGGAAAATTGGGAAATTGAAGGTGCGACCCATTTTTCAACATCCTCACAGTGTAATGTCCACGGTGACTGATGCTCACTCACTGAAGTACTGGTATTATTTGCTGTGAGTACCAAGAGCTTCACATAACAACCTTCAGAACCGTCCTAGGGATGATGTGTTGGGTATGTTTTAGGAATGTAGGATTAGGATTGGTAGGTTTGGCTTTCAACTGGGTTAACAATTGTCGAATGTATCATACGTTATACATTATGAATAGTTAGAGCTGAAAACTTGGAACAAATCTCATGCTTGCATTCAAATTTTTATGGCTCATAAAGCCATTAGAACAGAAAACGACAAAAGAAACATGTACATCAATGGGCAAAATGCTAACAGAACAAGCTTATTTTGACGTTTATTCGGTTTCAACGGTTTTTGCACACCTCTGCATTAGGCAATGTTTTTATGTTACGAAAATATCCGTAATCTGGGGTACTCTTGTAGTTTGCAAATTTAAATGGGTAAAATGATTTACATCCAACAAATTATAGTATCATAATAATAATTCATTGTAGACCGTATGGCCCATCCGACAACTGTTAACCCAGTCGATGGTCGAAACTACTAATATTAATACTTATTTTCTTAAGAAACACGTAAATTCTTAACGCTAGGCGGTACTCTAGGTTTCTAGGGCTTGTCTCCGCGAACACTGGACAGCTGAGAGAGTCTAGTCCGGTCTAGAACGTCAGAAAGGACGTGTGGACTTGTGTCTCTCAGGGGAATCTAGTTGGATGCTGGAAGATATGGCGTCTAGTTGCCTAAATAAAGTCCATTCCCTCTCAATCCTTCCAATCTAAGAATCTGACCGGTAGTTTAGAGTAATATCTGACTGATCGTATTACAAATATTCGTATAATGAAAATGACTATAGTCATTTATATATTTTAAATATTTTTATAAAAACAGCAAATACTTTTAAATTAGTTTACCTAAGTTTTAATTCAAAAGTATTTTATTAGCTTTAATATTGAAAGGATGCACATTTAAAAAGTAACATGAAATTATAAAATTAAAAACTATTTGAAAAAAGAAGCTTAAGAATTTTTTTTTTTAATATTTTCAATATCATATCAGATTTATAACAAAAAGTTTACGAATTATAAATTGAGAACTGTTGGTAGCTCGATTCACTGAAGAAAGCAGAGTATAATTTTTCAGAAATTTTTTGTTCTCGTAATTCACGAAGAATATTTTCCGTGAAATTGAAGCCAAACACTCCTCTCGATGTGAAAATAATGAAAAACAAAATGAAAATACTAAAAATATTGAGTAAGTGCATAAAAGTTTTCATACATTATTTACCCATTGTTTTCGATAAATGAAATATGAAAATAAAATTCCAATTTAATTAAATTGTGAGATTATTTTTCAAGCTTATAAAAATTGATGGTATTAACCGGTGGTTATTAGTATTTATTTTTAATACAAAATTTTCGGGATTAAATATTGGATTTTTTAAATTTTACATTTTCCTGTTTTTATAAAATTACGGAACTGTCAATTGACTATTTGAAAAATAAAATTAATGCTTATAAAGCTTTTGCTGATCGAAGCGACAGTAGGTAGAGGAAAGTACTCTCCCTTTTCCTAAGAGACTTACAAATTTCTATTAAATATTAGTTACCTAATCATAAATTATTGATAATTACGTTATAATTATGTCTAAGATTCTTATAGAAGATAAAAGAAATTCACATTATTCGAAGGCGTGAACGTTCGAAGGGAGAGTACTTTCCCCTATATAATCTCTAATACCAGGAAATTCTTTATTCTCCATTGTTACCCAGCCGCGAAAAAAATAATAAAAAGCATTTTACCTAATAAATTATTTTGATTAGCGTTGCAGAGTTTTTTTTTTATATTTTCCTCTTAATGCATTAGCAAAAGTATTTCAAAGAAAATTGGTACATAGCAGTGGAGACGCCTGGTGTGAGCATTTGCTGTTGCAGAGATAAATATTTAAATTGCTCATTTGCGTGTAAATTTTTATTTACAAACTAATTTGTTCAATTTACGGACATTTTAAATTTATCTATTTACTCAACGCACTCACATAGAGCATCTTTAGCAAATTAGCAAACAAGAAATGAGAGAGAAAAACAGCAATTGTGTTTTTTCTGCTGAGTTTCAGTCAATAATTCTATTTTTTCCCCGTTGTTGCGAAATAAATACAGAGCCAGGGATTTTTTTTCTGTGTTTATATATTTTTTTAGGGTGGAAAAGCTCAGAGATTGAAGTGAAAGACACGTTTCCGCTTGTATTGAAACTGTCTAAGCTTCTGTTTGAGCTGATAGCCAGCGGCAAAGAATTACTAGCAAATGGTTAGCAGACAATCAAATCCCATGGAGATATCCAAGAACCATTCAGTCGTAGGTTCCAGAGTGCAAAAGTGTTATCTCTCCTCTGCAGATGAGGTGTTAATTGCCTACCAGAGATGTCAGAGGTAAGTTCTGATTAAATGAGAAGCCACAGGAGTTTGAGAAGTTCTATGGGTCCAATGACAAAGAATGAATAAACAAAAAGAGGAGTTGGAACTTAACTGCAATTCTATATTGCTATTGTTTGCAAAAGTTTCCCTATCGCCTGGCATTGTCTTTTCCTTTTTGGGGGGAGCAATGAAAAAGTGTTGGTGCGGTTGCTGGGAAAGGAAGCACCACAGAAGTTGCACACTGTGGCTTCCTGCCTGTGCTTCGATGATTCTCAAAAGAAAGACTTTCTCTCTTTCTCTTTTGTGCTCCCCCAAAGTGCCTCCACGATGAAGAGAATTAATTAAAACACAACACAGTCATTCATGAATGACTATAATCATATAATAATTCACTTTTAACATGACACTGCACAACCAAATATCGCCTAACCTCGCCTTATGATATTCTGCAAAATTAAATAATACCTCTCCAACCCCGTTTCAACCTCTTAAACCTCACCAGTGCTCCAGCAATTACAATAATATTGCTGGGGGTATTATGAGAGATGGTTGAGAAGGAAGCTTGGCGGGAAGCGTACTCCTACACTCAAAAACATATAATCCTGCCTTTCTCTGGCGCACCATCCTTCCTGACTAGCCCCAACCGCTTCCTTCATGTTGATTATTTTTGCTCCCTTTTCACAAAATAATTCCTCCACTTTGTGCAATAAACATACCAAAGTGGAGCTCCTCATCGTGTGAATAAGTATACATTTCACATACTGAAATTTCATTGTCTACAATTGCACTATGTTGAATTTGGTTAGGTTTGACCAAATCTGATGGTTGCAAATGAAATTCTTCAACCACGAGGATCTCCAAATAATCTGCATTTAAAGCAAAAGTTAAGCATTTATAACAAAGTTAGAGAGACAGGAGTCTTTTGTACAAAAAATCAAAAGGTGTTACCTATATGAATATTTTTTTAAGGATCAATTAATAGCGAGCATTTGATATACAGTAGACTCTCGCTCAATCGGGTTTTCTTCAATCGGGCGAAAAATTTTGTTGACAATTTTCACGTTTCATTATGAAGCAAATTTGCTCAAATTCGCTGTATTTCCTCTTATTTTATCATGATTCTTTATAATTGAGCGCTTTTTGTGGAATTTACAATAATTTTGACTCTCAAATCTATCGATAATTTGGATGACATTTTGCCCCATATGCCCGATTGTGAGAGAGTCTACTGTAACAGGGACTCAACATATTTTCAAGAAGTGTTTTATTCATTTTTTGTTACAATTTATACGCTCATTAGAGTAATTTTAACCTTTGACCATGAAAGACTGGTATTAGGAATGATTGATCGGTATTTTCGTATATGGACGAAATGTCTGCTTCGTTCATATTCGAATTTCGTTCGAGTCATTCCAAAAAACATGGTTTTGGAGTCGAACGCATGAGTTGGGGAGAAAATGAGGGGCATGTCAGCGGTTCTTGAACCGACTTACGGGTGGTTCTTCAAGGTCTGAAGTCGATATCTCTAACCGTTTGACCTGTAGAACTGGTTTGTACTGGTTTGAAGTTTAAAGCTAGTTTTGGAGGAATTTTCGGTCTAATAGGGTGTAGCAGATTGTGAACGGAAAAATAGACCTTTCTTGACTTTTTCTCTTTAATTCTTCAGGACGTTTCGAGGATGGATGTCCTCTTCATCAGACTGACAACGAATTCGGTGTCAGTAGATTTGTAAAAAAGTTCAAGTGCATTGCAGCAGCAGAATTTCCCACCTGTACGTGATTTTTCCTCCACATACGAAACCTGATGAAGAGGACATCCATCCTCGAAACGTCGTGAAGAATTAAAGAGAAAAAGTCAAGAAAGGTCTATTTTTCCGTTCACAATCTGCTTTAAAGCTAGTAATTTATACCTTGCACGATCATTCCTTACTTTAAGACCTTCATACTCTTATAGAGCCTCTAACAGAAAAAAGTTTTACTTTTGCTCATGCTTTTTTTCACTTATGGTCTCTACTCACCAGAGAAATTTATGTCCATATTGAAGCAAATTCCCTACGCTTGTGTAGGAGAAACTATTCAATATGAACATACATTTCTCTAGTGTGTAGAGGCCATTAACCAATAATTGAAACTATTCTGAGGCAGACCCGGCATTCGTCATTTATAAACATTGGACGCATTGGATGCCAAGTGAGTATTATATTTTCAGTTTTCCTGTTTAAAATCTTATGCTTTTCATCGAAATTATCTGTGGCTCTATTTAAATTTGATTTACGTTTTACAAATTAACTGTGACAATATTTTGTGTAAAGACTGAGGCTTTGAAAAAAAGAGCTTTTGAGATAAAATCAATTTACATTATTATCTTCATTTTTTAATAAAGGTAGAATACTCAAGTTTTACCTCAATTCAGAGATATTCAATTTTGAAATTCGGAAAATTTAGATTTTGATACTAACATCCCTATAGGCATTATGAGGTTCCAATGTTCTGAAGAGATTTCGAGCAGTAAATATCCTATAAAAAATTTCATATACTAAATTTACCAATCTTTATAACGGTGACCAGGGACATGACGTTTCCTATGTTTCCCATATGTTTCTAGCGTGCCGAAAAAACTTTTGAGTTTATTAGCTGTTTTCTGTCAATGTAGAATGAATTATCAAAAAATACAAATACAAATTAAAAGCCAATTTAATATAGAATCGGCAACCGAAGACTCCAAATTAGCAACCTACGTAGTTTTGGAGATATCTCGTGAAATGTGTAAGAAAACAGGGAAAAATTTATACTAAAACTGGTTGCATTTTTCAGAGCTAATGTCACCCCCCTGACGGTGACACTAATGGTTCTTTTATAATTTAAATTCTGTTTATGAGTAGGGACTTATGCTCTTCCTCGAAGAAGAGGGCCACCTTTAGAACCCAATGTACTCATGCTGATCTTCGAAAATAATTAGCCAGTTAAATTTGATACTAATGGCGTCTACAAAATTGAAGAAATTTCGCAATTTCTGTCAAAAATTGCGAAAAAATTTAAAAAAATTTCACGTTTCTGACTACAATTTATAGGGGAAATTTAATTTAAAAAGTTTTTTTTTTTAAATTTCTTTTAATGTGTATGCAGAAGGCTTAAAGCTTAAAGGATTAGGTACAGCAAATTTTGTTGCTATGGGCCCTGGGATTACCAATATTTTTCACTCCTCAGTGCCCAAAACACGAGGCTCGATGCTCTCGGACAAAAGATCAAACCAAGTGCTGCCTCCTCTCTCCACGAGCACCTTATTTACCCACCCATTCTAGAAAAGCGTGAATGACTCACCACCTACAAATTATAACCGTTGTAACTTCAATACAAATAGGGGAAAAGTCTCAGTGCTTTCAGGAATCGCACACATTTTGGCTTTACGGCCAAAATGTGTCGGCGTATTATGTTGGCGTATTACGTCGATATATTACGTCGGCTTAATACGTCGGCATTTTACGTCGGCTTAATACGTCGGCGTATTACGTCGGCTGAATACTTCGGCGTATTACGTCGGCGTATTATGTCGGCGTATTATATCGGTGTATTACGTCGGCGTATTACGTCGACTTAATATGTCGGCGTTTTACGTCGGCAGTAATATTACGCCGATATATTACATAACTATAAATGGGACCTAATTGATCATTCTAAGCCCCCAGTGTATGACAGTTTGGGATAAATCTTTACTGTCAAATTTTATAGGCTCTCAAAGATCAGCCTGAATCTGTTCGGTTTTGCATCCAGGCTCCTAGTGAGAGTTTTCCTTAAGACTAGTATGGTAGGGCTCAACATTCATTAGACTTGGGTAATGGAGATTGGGAATAGTCAGTTGGAGGAACATGATGGGACTTATTTCGTGTAAAGTCGGAGACCATGATATAACGTCTTGCAGCCTTAAAAGACACCAAACAATAGCATTTTCTGGGCAGATCTGCTTACAGGTCTCGACAATGAACTTGGATTATTTTCAGCAGATCCTAAAAAGAGCTGAAAAGAAGCTGTGAAAAGCCGACCTGACCTATGTGCAATGTATGATGAATTTCCACTTTGTAAACTTCCTGAGGGACACCTCGAAAAGCACCTCTGCCATCTCAATAACCTAAAACAGACTGTTGTCTCAAGCTTCAACAAACTATCTATCTAGTCACCGTTTTCACCGAGTTATAGTAACGGCAATTCCGTATAACGTTCACAATTGTTCTACTTCAAATACTATTGATCATAAACATTCCTTTCGGTAGTTCTAGAATAAGAAAGATTGAGATGTATTGTAAGCGCCCGGGATAAGAGATGATTTACAGAATGTTTAACCAGTTGCGAGGGTGCGAAAGGGTTGAGAAAATGAAGTTAACTTACAAAGCATTACTGAAAGGGGTAATATTGGAAACTAGCCGTTCTCGTTTGACGGTAAGAAGCTCATCGATGATCTTCCGATTCTCAAATGGTTAAACTTTTCGTCAGATGTTTCTCTTGCTTCTGTTGAACCCGAAAGAGATACGAGTGATACGTGTCTAATGGTGCTACTCGCATGAAATTTATCTTCCTAGCGAGCACCAAATGTTAACGAATTTCAATTCAGCTGAAATCATGTATATTTTCAGCTGAATTCTGCTACCCTTAAAACGACTCTCTCGAAGTAGTGCCATTTCCATATATTCGGTTAGCACTTTTTGTTTAAGAACCGCTGACTGATCAGCCATATTTTTGCTGAATATATGCTGAATATATGAAATATGCTGAAAACGCTCTTTTTTTCACCTAACTGTGCTCGATAGGTTCGGATGAAAATATTTTAGTTAGTGCCATGCTAATTGAAGATTATTCTTGAAGGAAAAGTGCAATGGATTCATTTGCATCATCAAAATGAAATAAAGTATCATGTTTAGAGTTCATCTTCCTGGCTTACAGAAGAATCATTATGAATCAACAGATTTCAGCAAATCTTTTTGAAGAACACACCGAATGCGGAAAAATACTGCATGGAAATAAATAGAACATGTCCTAATTTAAAAATCATCCTATGTCCTGCGAGAGTTTAAGCTCTTTCCCTGAATTGAAATCCAAGTGAAAAGCTCACATGAGTGGATGGAAGTGGAAAGTGAATAAAAGCACCTCATACTATGCAAGAGCTTGAATTGCAAAAATATTTTTCATCTTTCGATATGTGACACAAAATATCTATACATCGTCATTCGCATTTCCCAAACACCCCTGAAAAGGAAGCTTTCAACGGTGGTATTTGCTTGGTGCATTATGAGTAAAATACAATATCTCGGAACTATGATATTTTCCTTGCATAAAACATGATGAAAACACCCTCTATTGCATGTGAGGAAAATCCTTTATTCGAGACATTGAAGAAAATATGCTTACTCTTGCATGCTGTATGGAAGAGGATGAAAATTCTTGGTATTTGGGCTCCCTAATCTGTACACCACGGAGAACACCTTCGAGATATGTTGAAAAGATGCCTTATGTTAGACATTGCATGATTTGTGTATAATATTATACTGCTCCTTCAGCATTAGGCTCATTGTTATTTGAGCCGTTGTGTTAATATATTTTGCTATTACTGCATGACAAAGGAATTGGTTTACTAAATTGGAAATGTAAATTGTTTTCAATTAACGAGTAATTAAACCAAATGGATTGATTACAAAATCGTTCTAATCTATTACAAATTCCACTTATCTGACTCAAAAACTAAATACCTGATGGAGCTTGCGGAGCTTGCAAATGTTTGTGAATTTCCATAGGAAATCTGTGCCAAAAACTTTCTCACATTTGCTCTTGTTTATTTGCATGATCGAAGGAAGAGGTATTGAAGATTTTGTGTAACTTGACATCAAATGGAAATTGGTTGATAAGAACAGATGTTTTGCGGTGGATTCAAATTCTTAAAGTAGTAAAACACTAATTTGTCTACACTGAGTGAGAGAAATCCAAAAAAGTTAAAATAACATTTCGGAAATGTTAATATTATCCTGCATTATTGATCCGAAATCGGTGTAAATATTATGCTTTTTAGGTGTATTAGGGGTAGAAGTTATCCTTTTTATCTTAATTTTACCCTTAAAAAGGTGTAAAATTAACATAAAAAATGTTGATATATTTTCACACCTAAAAAGTGTTAAAGTTATGAGGAAAAAAAGTTAATCGCACCCTTTTTTTTCTCAGTGTACCAACCAAAAAGTCAAGTTTGCTAACAATTAATGATTTCATACTAATTTGAATTAAATTGACCCATTTGTTAGAGATTTAGCTTCAATATTGTCAAAATTTATAATTACTGCACAATAGTTGTTTGCATTGTTAGAATCTTTAACAAATTATACTTTCAACAAGTTGCTTGCAACTAAGCTTAAATAAAATTAAATTGATCATTTAAGGCTAATGAGGCTCTCATAAGCAATTCTAAAATGGTATTGAAGGGAAATGGGAAACAGACGGTTGTACTTCTTGTCAATCTATCGGAGTCAACCGTCTCCGGCGACCGGTCTTCACATTCTAGAGTACATTGCAGTTGTCCCTAGTCCCTACTTCTTAAAACAAAAAACCACACTCTTCACTAAGAAAAAAGAGGGTGCGATTAACTTTTTTCCTCATAACTTTAACACTTTTTAGATGTAAAAATATATCAACATTTTTTAATGTTAATTTTACACCTTGTTACTCTTAAAATTAACATGAAAAAGGGTAACTTTAACCCCTAATACACCTAAAAAGCATAATATTTACACCGATTTCGGATCAACAATGCAGGGTAAAATTAACATTTCCGGGATGTTATTCTAACTTTCGCATTTCTCTCAGTGTTCAGCACCTACCAGAAGGCACGGACTTGGTCATGTCCTGTAGAGGAATTCTGTAATTTTCGTGGCATTGTCACGCGTGAGTTCGAAAAATGACAATATCAATCGAGCTTTTTTTGTCATATCATATGAGTTCGAAAATGCAATTCACTGACTTTTTTAATGGAATTACTTTACTTTATGACTTTATGAAAATACAGTACGTCTTGGTTGATTTGTTTAACAAAATTCATCGTCATTTGAATTGCCAGAAATCTGAAATATGTGACTTCTGACAATGCCACGTGAGCTGAAATGCAATGTCACGGCTACAGAATCGCATTTTCGAAAAAGCTCTCCTAAGATTCGAAACCAATTTGTCATATGGCATTGCCAGAGCGTTACAGAATTCCCCTCCTGGAATAGTGAATTAAGATCTGTCCACCGCCGCTTCAGGAAGATGTTCGGGTTCGTTCTCAAGGCGCTCCTAGCAAGATCCTGAATTTGATTTAGCCCACCTTGACCTAGGTCTGTTCCGAGGTCGAGCTCCTCACAATGGCTTGCTTGCATAGGCTTTTTGAGGAGTCTTTCTTCTTGCACCGTTCTATGCTGGAGAGAGTCGTGAGGCTGCCATTCGCGATGTATATTGCGATCTACGGTTGATTAATGGCTGATTATGATATCACAAAATGCTGATTAGTGCTAAAATAATTGCTATGGATTTTGGTACAGTCCATAACGATGATGAACTCACAAACTCACTGAAGTACTGGTGGTAATCGTCATGAGCAACAATAGCCATCATATAACAACCTTCAGCAAGTTTAGGGATGATGTGTTGGATGTGTTAAAGAAATGAAAGGATTAGGATTGGTGGATTTGACCGTCAACTGGGTTAACAACTGTCGAATGGACCGTACGCTCTACAAATATATGTTTAAATCTCTTCTTTTTATGCGTTTCAGATGACATTGCGCAATGGTGTTTGAAAGTAGTCCTTTTTTAGGCATTTCATTCATTCATTTAAAAAAAAATCACAGGTTTTACAACTTTTCTGTAGTTAGTACTGCTCTAGTCTCCCCTATGCTTCCGCGACAGATTACTTGTTATTTTATTTATTTATTAATTTTTGAAATTAAACAATGCAAATGTCTTGCGATTTTCCACAGTAGCTTTCTAAATTAGTAACTCATAATTAGGAGATTTTCCTGCAATCACAATTTAATAATTTTGACATAAAGCTTCAAGTCTTTCGGCTTAGACAAAATATGAGAATCGTTTTAGTACAAGGATCTTAATAAACGAAATTTCTAGAGGCAGGAAAAGGGGATAAGCTGATGAATCATGATCCTTCTGACGTGGAATAATTACTCTCAATTTATGTACATGTATCATACATAAAATAACTTATGTGTTGATTGTCTGGTTGGTGGGATGGAACTGCAGATATACGGAATTTCCAGAAGAGTGAACGAAGAAAAAACGAGTGGAAGCTTCCACCCCCAAAAGGCATTGAATAATTCTGAAATATATAGTGCTGTGGTCAGCAAAAATAGCTCATCTATTTTCATCATATGCCGCCTTTTATTGCCAATTCTTCGATTTATACTTTTCTCGAGTGGATGGCCAAGTCCATGAGGAAAAGTTTCATCAAGTATCTTGAAGAATTTCCACCATTGGATGATGGCTATTTATTTTGATATTGTCCCAAATTCCCGTGTATCCATTTTGGTAATTTGGCTTTAAATGTGGAAACCTTGTACATTGTCGAAAATATTTCTTGGTATCCACCACTGTGGCCCATTAAATATGAGCTACCATTAGCGTTTGGATTATTCTTCATGTTGACAATTTTGGCAAATCCACTTCTACCTTCTGCTAATATAAGTCCCATGGCATTGATAAAACAATAATGGAGAGCTTCTGTATATGGGGAGACCTTTTCTCAAAATATCCATATAGCTCTAAAACTTTGGGAAACTCATGTATTTATTTTATCGTTTTGGAGTCCCAACAAGCTATTATTCATTTATTCATGCGTTTCCGTCACAATTGTCGCTGAGCCAGCTATTTTCCTTGCTACATGCAATATTTATGATGATTTCGTGTGTCATTGCTCACCCCTGAATTCTCCATACACCATCCCCTCCTGGGAATACCTTCTGTCTGATGGACTATTTGCCATTCTCCCAAACAATCTCAAATTATTGCGTGAATTGAGGCATTAATTCGCTCGTGATTAATTATTGTCATCAAAGTACTAACGATCATTACAAGCCTCAAAGATAAAGGGGTTGGATTTCTTGGCTTGTCTCTCTGCATTGGAAAAAAAAAAAATCCACGACCACCCTCTCAGGATGATTACAAAATTTTAATTTCGGAAATTAAACCATCAGAAGAAGGCATCCAATAAATTTGAAAGCTTTTCTGGGTGAGAGAAAACCAAAAGAGGTAGGGATTGAGGAGCTAAACAAGGCCTCAACTTAAAGTAAAAATTTTACCCTAAAATAGGGCATTATTTATGATTTTCATCACATACAGGACCTATACAGTTGTAGTTGAAAAACAATTGAATCGAGAGTATTATAGGGACGAAAATTAGCTTCTCGAGAGGTATTCAAATAATGAGGGACTGATCAAATAGAGATGAATAATTAATATAAAATTGCAATTTGCAAGCTATATAGAGGGAAATGTTGAAGGATTTCTCAGCTTCTTGTTACCATGGGGATAAGACGTGGGTTTTCCCTTCTTGATGTTCTATGATAATGTTATGAGTTTTTAAATTAAAGGCCTGTTTCTTGGTATAATACTCCATGATTGCTTCCTTAATCAAACCCTATTGATTGAAGAGTTTGATTTGTTCATGGAAGATATTTTTGGCCCATAGGGCCCATGGAGGACTCATAAGTCCTTTAATTTGACGAAAAATAAATCAATATTGTGTTTTTCAGTGGAACTTTAAGTAAATATGATATATTTATAAATAAGAATCAAATAACATTATCTTAGAATAATTTGAATTTGAACACTAGTAATTAACATTAAAGAAAGTTATAGTATCTAGTTAAATATTTCGTAGGGGAACAGATAATTAAATTCGAAGAAATAGGAATAATATTAAATACATCTGAAATTTGTAAATGTTGACTCAGCTTTCTAATTTATTGACTAGTTATTTGAAATTATTTATTTTAGAAAAGGTATTTTGTAATAGCGCTTGCAGTGTTTTTAACGTTTTCAACGTGCAAGAAAGTTGTGGTTGTGAGACCTTTTATTAGCTTTGGAAGCTATGCAAGCCTTTGTAAATGAATAGGGTAAGTGTGCCAAATTCCGTCCAGCTTGAAATTTCGGCCACCTTTTTTGTTCCTCGAATTTCCATGAACTTTTATATTTTACGTACTCTAGAGATTATACAATGCAAAAGAATAACGAAAAATGTAGCTTCGACAAACGAGATAACGTGAAAAAGATATTGGAAGAATTCCCGAAGGGCAAGGAACTATGAGAATGAAGGTGGCCGAAATAGGGCACCAAAGCTTTGTCTATATTTTTATACATTTTAAAATGCTTTAAGAATGATTTTAGAGTAAATAAAGACGGTAAACTCTTTTCAAGGTTCCAAGCAACACTCTTTCAGAAGAAAGAATAAAAGAATCAATTTGAATTTAAAATATTACATTTCAAACTTAAGACTTTGACGCTTGCATGCAACTATGCCGAAATTTGGCACACTTACCCTATCTATTTCGGAACAGATGGCTAAAGCAAATTCAGGATCTTATATTAGAGCGTCTTGGGATCGACCGTGTGTATCTTCCTGAAGTGGAGGAGGATTGAGAGGCATAGGCTGCTAACCTGAGTGTTTCAAGCCTACTACCCTGATACACTGACAGAGAAATCCGAAAAACTTAAAATAACATTGC
Organism: Phlebotomus papatasi; assembly: GCF_024763615.1. Lineage (NCBI taxonomy): Eukaryota > Metazoa > Arthropoda > Insecta > Diptera > Psychodidae > Phlebotomus > Phlebotomus papatasi. The sequence continues at coordinate 92,492,230 of NC_077222.1, read as the reverse complement.
GGAAATGTTCATTTGACCCTGCATTATTGATCCGAAATCGGTTTAAATATTATGCTTTTTAGGTGTATTATGGGTTAAAGTTACCCTTTCTCATGTTAATTTTACACTTAAAAAAGTATAAAATTAACATTAAAAAAAACTGCTCTCTCTTGGAGTTCGAGCAGTTAAAATGTTGATATATTTTTACACATAAAAAGTGTTAAAGTTAAAAGTGCAAAAAAGTAAATCGCACCTCCTTTTTTTCACAGTGTAAGGACAAGCGTTCATAAACATTATATGGATGGTAGCCAAGTGTAAGTTGATTTTAACCCATTCGCATCTATCGCATTGGCATACTAACAAAAATCAGATGATTTTGTCTAATTTATTTCTGCGAAATTGATATCCGAATTGCTGTGAGTTAAGGATATTTAATTGATTTTGGTTTTTATAGGAATGAAAATAAAGTTCCCAACAGAAGTAGAAATATATTTTGTTGGACTTTTCACGCCTTGAGGAAAGCTATGCAAATTTTGTGTACAAAGTTTCGTGCAGAAATCTTGATATTGCGTCGATTTTGATAATATTTTTCTTCATTCTCTTACTGGATTCAAATTCTGATTGACAAATTGTAGCAAGAATTGTTACAGGCTCACACCAAAACATGCTGGAGCACCCTGCATCGCTTGTCTCCGAGAGTGAGATCATTCCAAGAGAGCCACGAATCTGGCGTCCTTTTCGGTTCTTTGGGGAACACTGACTGAGGAGCCGATTCGATTGTGCCTTCGGAATAACTCGTCGAGCACTCACAACCCTATCTTGCGGAACCATAGCGATATCGTAACTTGAAGGTAACCGCCATTATAGTGCCCCTCAAAATCACCGCCCCAGCTGAACAGTGATTGGTACCGTTGGCTTTGAAGAGTCTTCGTCAAGATGGGCTTTCTGCTTCGAACTCTTCTAAGCTCAACAGTCCTACTAAAAAATTCTTTTCTCAGATAGTTACTATATTAAAAAATTAAATTTTCAATAGATTAATGTAAAAAATTTAATCTAAGACCGTTAAAAAACGTGTTTAAAAGGACCTCTACACATTTCTTCTGTAGATTATTTTCCCTCCCCAATAATCATATGTTCTATAAAGAAATAATTCTAAAATATAAAGAAATTTATCCCCAGTAGGGGAGACTGGGGCAAAAAGTAACAAATCGAAAAATTTAAAATTCAATATCTTCCAAGATATATAAGATTGCGCCTTAAATTTTTTTTCTATAGATAGCCGCCAAAAGTCTTCTTCAATGTCGTAAGTTTGTTAGAATTTGAACAAGGAATTTAGACAATAAAAAATATCGAAATTTTTAGCCCTATTTTTGAAATATTTTTCGTGCAGAAGATATCAATTATTAGCTACTTATATTAAATTTGATGCACTGGTGAATATTTCCCAAATTATCTGGATATTCCTTGAATACGAATCCGCTATCTATTTTGTAATTTTACGAAGATTCTTTTCTCCCGAAATCCTTTTATTAAAAACGACCACTTGGGGTAAAAAGTAACAAAAGGTAAGGAGCAAAAAGTACCAAAACCGAAACAATTTCTAATCTACCACGGTAAAAAGAAACGTCAATGCTTTGTGTCGCCGCTTGTTGTTTGCATTGGTCAAGTGATTTGCACTCTTTTTTGTGTTTTTTTTTTTGTAAAATAGCTTGAAATGCGCTTTTCTCGCTTAGATAGAGAAAATAGTGTTTCACAAAGGTGTAGAAGAATAAATTTCCTATGAAAATATGTAATATAAGTATTTTACCTTAATTTACGGAATCCCGTAATAAAAGCGAATCAAAATGTGATAGTATCTTATGCTGATACTAATAGCCCCAGCATTTCTGAGAATTATCACAAAATTATCTTTTAGAAAACGGCTCGATAAATATATTTTCTTACAAAATAGAGGAAAATGGCTTTCACAGAGTTGTAGAGCGGTAAATTTCCTATGAAACTGTGATAATTAGAAATTTTGAAGGTGCTCGGGTAGCTTGTAAAAAAAATAAAATATCCGTTTTGTGACTTTTTGCCCCAGTCTCCCCTATAGTAGACTATTTTAATGGTTTAATGGGACATCTACTGATTAAAACTAGTGCGGTATCATTTTACAACAAGCTGAGTTAATGAAGGTACTTCAAAATATAGTTGCAATCAAAAATTGTTTTAGTGCAAATTTACTATGATGCAGTAGTGAAAATGATTCAGGTGCAGTTTACAAACTATTAAACGACTGGAACATCGGTTTTCTACAGTTTACAAGTTTCATGGATAAATTAGCATGATTAAATGATGTGGAATAAGAACTGTATCTCCTCTTCATAAACATTCATATCGCAGGGGGTACATAATGAGCTTTCATAAAGCTATTTTCAACAATTAACGTGTGTTGTACTCGTCTGATCACTTGTGTTTAATTCTAAGGCAAAGAATAAGTAGCGAGTGGTTTTTAAATGAGTTCTTATGAATAATTCTGCTAGAAAACCAATAATGTTTCAAAATGAGGCTTATTTTAGCACTAATCGTATTTTTCTTCAACATTTCCTAAAAATGGTGTAGCTTCTAAGCATATGTTGAACTCGTCCGTTTCGATTTAAGACTCGATATAAAATTGAGTGTTTAGATTAGAATGGACTTAGGCGTGTAACAAAACAAGCATAGGGAGTTTGCTTCAATATGGACATAAATTTCTCTAGTCTGTAGACGCCATAAGACTTAAAATAGGTCACAAAATTCATTAACAAAACATTTTGAATTATAATAAAGTAGGTGAGATTATCAAGAATCTCCCCTGTAGGGGTTTCCTACTGAAATATGATTCTGCTTTTTTTAAAAACAATTTACCACCTGGGTTAAATAATCGTATTTTGCATACGCATAATAAATCTATCACATACAAAAATTTCACGAGTAGTTTTCATGGTAATACACATTGGTTCCTGACCTCTTCATTAAGAAGATTAATCCTCCCATTAATAACTATGTGAACCGTTTATTATCTCATGCCCAGTATTTGAAATGATGCTTCATTTTCAGACGATTTCCGGCCAAATTTACGACCACTGGAAAAATAATTAAAATCGTGTTGCTATTGAAAAATTGTCGAGGGTTCAATTTATATGGGAATTGGCTGGAAAATCGGAAGTTGGGTCAAAAAATAGCACTAAATTATGTAAATGAGCTTTTGTTGGAGAATGGAATGAGTAAAAAAAAAACAGACTAGTACTGCAATTGGGCAATTTCGTGTCAATCAATCAAAAAGTCGAAAATCCCATGGGATATTTCTAGTGTACAAACATTAAATTAAATTCTAGAACTGTTGATATTTTCTCTGTATAAATTTGATAGATGGATTAATATAGTTTCCCTGTAGACCATTTTGTAAAAAAAAAATACAGAATGGAGCACGTTCTACATTGAAATTGACGAGAAATAATTGTTTCCAAATTACTGAATTTAATTGAAATATTCGTCCACCATCAATGAATGATGTTTGGCTGGGAAAATAGACTGATGAATTTTTATTTTCCTCCACCCTCGTAGAATTTTAATTTCAATTTCTCTTTTGGTGAAATGCAGAAAATTTGTACGCTTAAAATGAAATATATATACGAGTAAATTGTTGAGTCATTTAATATTACATTTCCAATGATTTATCTTTGATTAAATTGCAGAATCGTGTAATTTTTTGTTCTTTTTATCTTACTATTTAATTACGTAATTTGAGAATTTGAAATTAGTTTTAATTGAAAATCGTACAATTTTCCTTGAACTAATTGTATTATTCCGATAAGAAATTTCTATTAGGAGAAGAAAGGACATCTCCTAATTAAGTTCCAAAGTCGCTTCCTTGTGAAACAAGAAAAAGGATGGAAAAATTCACAGTTTCTTGTTCGGACCCGGATCCTAGAGTCGAGTTCTCTCCATGCAAAAGCAATTAACAGGCGGAAAAAGTTAAATGAAACAGTCATTTATAATTTAGTCATCATGTATGGAAACGAGCTGCATTTTGTGTTAAAAGTGAAGCGAAGGGGGTGGCTGCAGATGGGTGAAAGAAAGTCTCTTAAAATAGTGTTTGCATTTTCATGCAAATTCTCAACCCTTTTCCCAGGGCATATTGCCCGGATGTCGCAAAGGCAAAATGTGTTAATTTCTTTTTATTCTCTACTCTCAGTTCCATTCGTTTTTTCCTCAAGAACCAATTCTGACATCATCAATTTATTTTTAATTAATTCTTGGAGATCGCGGTTGCACACCCACTCGAAATATCCTCAATATACTCTTTCAAGGAATTCCAATTTTACGAATGAGGACATTTACTCAAGAGCCAACTGGAGCATTTTCATTAAAGCTTTTTTAAGACTAAAATATCCTAATTTACTTGCAAAGTATTCAATTCGGATTTATTCAGTAATGAATAGCGAAAGTATACATCTTTTTTGGTAATATTAAATGGTAATGGATCAAAATTATCTATCGTTTTCATGGTTTCTAATTCGTGATAGGGGAATGTTGGCATGGCTCGCACAGAGTGAACCTTCAAATAACGCAAATTTTCTCTTTGTTTACAAAGAGCTAGTTCGTCATTTCGTAGCCATAACATAGATAATTATTAAGTTCATGAGACGAGATGAGAAATTGTAAGTTAGATCCTTACAAACAAAGCGAAAATTCACATCGTTTGAAGGTTCACTCTGTGCGAACCATGCCTATATTCCCCTATACGCTTGCCATTAATTCAATTCAAAGACCATTCTAACGAACTTAGTCTCATTTAAATAGGATTTTAAATAGATAGAACTCGCTTAAGACTTAAGACCTTCATAGTTTTGAATTACCGCAGAATGAAGTGGAATGGAAAACCTATTACGATGGGTTACTAAATGAGAAATTTTCTAGTGAGTTTCCTGTCACAGAAATTCCAATTAGGGATCTCTTGCACCATATTACAGGATGCTGTCAGGGTCATGAAGAATGGAAGAGCAACTGGACCAGACATGAGCTGTTTAAGAAAGTAAGGGAAACTGGACTGACTTGGTTAACGCCTATGTTCAGTGTTGGCTTATCTGAAAAGCTCTTTGGGAAAGAGAAGTATCAGTAGACTGTCTTGTAAATATTATGATACAGGACATATATCATGAAGTTAGGATAGTCATGTATACCATATGTCCAGGAGGGGAATTCTGTAACACTCTAGCAATGCCATATCACAAATTGGGTTCGAATCTTAGGAGAGCTTTTTCGAAAATGTGATTCTGTAGCCGTGACATTGTCATTTCAGCTCACGTGGCATTGTCAAAATTCACATATTTGAGATTTCTGGCTATTCAAATAATAATGAATGTTGTTAAACAAATCAATCAAGACGTACTGTATTTTCATAAGATCATCAAATAAGGGGATTTCATTAAAAAATCAATGAATTGCATTTTTGAAATGTCGAACTCATATGATATGACAAGAAAAGCTCGAATGGCATTGTCAGGTTTCGAACTCACGCGTGATAATGCCACAAAAATTACAGAATTCCCCTACAGGAGGGGAATTCCCCTACAGGAGGGAAATTCTGTAAGGCTCTGACAATGTCATATGACAAATTGGGATTGAATCTCAGGACAGGAGAGCTTTTTCGAAAATGTGATTCTGTAGCCGTGACATTGCCATTTCAGCTCACGTGACATTGTCAGAAGTCATATATTAGAGATTTCTGGCATTTCAAATGACAATGATTGTTGTTAAACAAATCAACCAAGACAGACCTTAATTGCATAATATCACTAAGTAAAGTATTTCATTAAAAACCAGTGAATTGCATTTTCGAACTCATTTGATATGACCGAAAAATCTCGATTGGCATTGTCAGGTTTCGAACTCACGCGTGACAATGCCACGAAAATTGTAGAATTCTAGAAATGGCAATGTCACGGCTACAGAATCGCATTTTCGAAAAATCTCTCCTAAGATTCGAACCCAATTTATCATATGGCATTGCAAGAGCGTTACAGAGTTCCCCTCCAGACCGAGGTACCATGGCCTTTACTCTATGCAGAAGATATGGTACTGGTGGAAAAAACCAAGGATCTCCTGCGATGCATATTATAGATCTCCGGAAGGAATTATTGGAGGGTGGTGGCCTAAACATTAGTGCTCGAAAACTGAGTAGGGGAAAGTGCCCATGCTTAACACGGTCCCAAGCTTCATAATGACTAAATTTTTTTCTATGTCTTTCACTAAATGAGACTCATCGTATCCATATTTTAAGAACTAGGGGACAGTGTCCTGTTTTTAACATATATTGCAGAGTCATATTTGTTTAGAAACGTAGGAAAAATGAAGTATTATGAAGCTTGGGACCGTGTAAAGCATGGGCACTTTCCCCTAATGCACCTCACTTTCAGCGGAAGCACTGAAGGTAGCGGATCTCCTTCTATGGATGGAGAAGACCTGCCTAGAACCAACAACTTCAGAAACCTCGGCAGTGTCCTAATAGTAGATAACGATGAATGAGCGGGGAGCGGTCATAGAAATAGTGATTATGAATTTTATGGTATTTATTTTGAGGTGTTTTATGATCTCAGTCGTTTCTAAGGGTACTGCACCCCTTGTGCCCGCGACAATGTGCATCACCGAGGCATAGGTTGTGTTGTACAGCCTCTGCCCTACGGGAAAGAGTTCATATTTGGCAACCTTATCCCAAAATCCTTGGGCAAGCACATCCCCATCCTCTGATGGACAGTGACATCCACCACAAAGATCCTGTCCTGGCTCTTTGCCCAGTCGGAGACTGTTGCCGTCGGGCAGAGAGAACGTTTACTCTTTACTGAGCACAACCCCCGGAGGATCCTTCTTTGCCATCTCTTCCGTGATCATGTCTGTGGTCATAGCGTGCCGCCGGATTCTTCTGTTTTTAGTTACGTTCAGGTTAAGAGAGTTCCTAACTAAATCTAATAAAAGAGGGATTCTGGCCTCCCCCTTTTCCCCCTTCTGTTCGTAAGCTTTTCTCTAATTATAGCACTTAACGATGGTCTTTAACGATTGGACATGGTAAATAGATACGAATGGTAGTTAGAATTAATGAAAAGTTTACAAGCAGAAGGGGGCGAATTCATCCCGGGAAGTCAGTTATTCGCATCTATCTGAGATTATGGAGGGTCGATAGATTTTCCAAAGTACTTTTCTTCAATAGCATATAATTAATTATCATTTTCTGTCCATTGTGGCTTATTTTTGGAGCAAATTCTGTTTTAATTTTCTCTTCAATGATTTATGTTTGCGCGATGCGACACAACTGGTTTATTGATTAGTAAAATTGTATAGAGAACCCCAGCAGGAATTCTTATATCACTTAATAAATGTAATCTTAATATCTTATCTCGTAATAACAACATCGTAATAATAACACTATTTTATCGTAATAGTAACATGATCACAACGTGGTAATAACGTTGAAACAGCGTCACAAGAATAGCGACATCATCCAATTCAAAATTTTTAATTACACAATATTCCCTTGCAAATTGACTTGGAAAATTGGTTTAGTAATATTTTTTCTTAATAGCAATTTTTTCTGTGTTAATAATGTCAATATTGACTTATTGGGAGGTGTCCTGAAAACCAGCAGTCGCTATCTCAAATTATTCAGGCTCTAGCTCTGCTTGTGGCCAAAGGATTGATCAGACAGACGTACAAACTTTCATTAGCAATATTTTTCGATAATAACTGAATCCTATGGCAGACTGAGTACCTAGAGGAATTCAGGTAGAAGGTCCAAATCAAATTTTGAATTCTCTTCTTAAAAATGTTGATTTTCACTACGTGCATGCGTGCGGGTAATTATTGGACAGCGTTTGTGTTGAGTGATCAAGATAGAAAATGAAATAATTTTTAATTGCAAACAGTTAATTAAATAATCAAGACCATTCAATTTTCCAATATAGATATTTTCGTAATAAACACATAATATTTACCTCCTAACTAGTAAAATACGCAACAATTGCCAATAATACTAAAAACACAACATACTGAACATTAAAAGGCGGCAATTTAAAATTTAACGATGGTGTATTGACGAAATTACGGTATCCTATGGGGTGGGTTATTGCCTCTAAAAAGTCACTGTTATTTTTATTTTAAAAGCCATTTTTATTGTTTGAATGTTTCGTATTAATTTTGCTTCTATAAAACTTTATGCTGTAACCACAAACTCTAAATGAGAATAAATTGTATATTCATGACAGTGGGTGGTAATGATTCGGTTCTACTGGGGCAAGGATGCACATTCGAGATGATGCACTCAATAGCAACGAAAATTGCGTGAAAATTCAGGAGAGAGTTGACTTTTGGTTCGGCAAATTTGAGATGCAAACATAATTAATGATGCTCTGTTGTCTTATCGCTCCTATGCATGCAACAGCCTTGAGCTCTTCTCGCGGATGGCACGTATAAATAATCAAGTATATTGGGGATTTGTTCGCAGGACCAAAACCACCCACTATTTGCTGTACGGTTTGTACGTGATTTGGGACATGGAAGGATATAGCATGTAGCACAGACACCGAAGATTTCATCTCAAATTGCTAGTGTTGGGGGGGATTTTTGCATGTGCAAAAATTGCATTGGCTATGCATTGGGGATGTTTGATGAAAGGCAGGGGGTAGAAATTGGTTGTTGTCGCCTCCATCGTGCAATCAAAATACCTTGTCAGCTCCAGCAAACATATATTGTGGTACATTGAACACTTGAGCACACTCCCCAATAACTCCCGTAACGAGCACCATCCGCCCACTCTTGTGGAGCTATGTCTTCGCCAGTGATCTCACTGTGCAACACTCTCCCAGCTTTAGTATTCCCAAGGGGCTGCCAAATAATCCAATATTGAGCATTTTTGCTTCAGTATGAATACGACTTTGGCACATATTTCGGCTCAAATTTTATAATTATACCTCTTGCTTTAAACCTTTCGATAAAAAAGATTAATCTCTTCAACTTCCCTAATTAAGGATTAAGAACGCTTTAAAATGAGTTTTAAAATAGTCATAAATCTGACTGTAATTGATGGAATTGGATCATGGAGAGTGATAATGAAAGGCCTTATGAAATATTATCTTTAAATTTTAGAAGGCGGAGCGCTTATAGTAAGGTGGGGTAATCGGATCGTTTTCCGAAGAGTTCTACTTAAACGCTTGTTTTTAGACTGATGACATTCTTTTTACTTCTTCTAAATCCATAGAATTATTCACTGTTTCATTCACAAACATAATATAAAAAATTATCAAAAATATTAAAGAAAATTTATAAAATAACGATAATACTGAAATAAGTCAGAATGCACTAACTGGGTCGCCTTTTCGCTAATTCACTTTTAATTAAACCTTTGGATTTAAAATACTTTTTCACAAGGAAAAAAAAACAATAAAAGTTTTCAATCAACCTGCTGTCATTAGCGAAAATATCACTGCTAGAAAATTTTTAGTGAAAGACCCAGCTGGTACAAGATTGAAATAAGTCGATTACAGTCAAGTGTGCTAATCCGGGCACTCACTAATTTAATGGATAAAAATATTATTTTTGCTTTTTCTCAAATTTGAATAGTTATATTATGTTACTGTTGTGACTATATTACGGAAATAAAAATAAAAATATTATTTTAAGTGGATTAGTCATAAACGATCCAGATAGCGAAGCGCCCAGATTAGCATACTTGACTATAGCATGAAATACAGATGCTAAAAATTTTAATTTGTTGTAGAGCTCTATAAATCTCTTAGGAATCATAAATCGGTTATTTCATTAGTCCTTCCGAATTAACCACTTAAAAAAATATTAATTTGCCATATGATATTGTCATACTGTTACAGAATTCCCCTGCAGATAAAGATTCTTATTTATTTATTTCATTACTTAGTTATTATTTTAATAAACGACTGAAGGAACATAATACCTTGGACACACTTACGACTTAAGCCGAGAGACCGCTTAACGAAATTATTATTTTATTAATGATTTGATTAAATTCCTATCAGTTTCTCACTAACTGAGCCGTCTCTCGGCTTATGTCGTAAGCGCGTCTAGGGCATAAGAGAATTACTAGTCCCGGGAGGTGAAAGACAATTAGCCATAGGGTACTGTTGGCCAATAAGCTGGCAAATGAATGGGGGTTTGGCAAATTGAAGGTACAGCATAAATCGTTGTAGCCGTACCCATTCGCTCTCACTTTAAGGATTACCGAGTCAAATCCGGCCACCATAATTGTAGCTGCAGAATATAATGCCCTAGACACACTTACAACTAAAGTCCAGAGACGACTAAGATAGTTACCAAGTCATAGCCAAGTCAGTTCCTGACACACTACAAACAAGGCTTAACATTTTTTGGCACTCACAAAACATAACTTTCCTGGGTTTTTATGCAGATATTTCTGCTGAAATGCACTAGTAGTTCTTTGAAAATGAACTACTTTTAAATGTACTTCACAATTCACGTATAATAACAAGAATTATTCACTAGAATCGCCTAAATTGACTTAAGTCACGAGTTAGCTTCCACCTCAAAAATAATTGCAATTAACAATAATAATTACACGTGTTCTGAGACATGAATTTACAAATAGTTTCATTTTCAGAGGAGTATTAGTGCATTTCAGTAAAAATATCTGCATAAAAACCCACGAAAGTTATGTTTTGTAGATACCAGTGTATGCTAATCCTCGTTCGTAGTGTGTCTGGAACTAACTAGGCTATGAACTAGCTTAGTCGTCTCTGGACTTTAGTCGTAAGTGTGTCTAGGGCATAAAGGAATAAATTTCATTAGTAAGGATTTAAACTTTGAAGACCTGTTTTGCCTCTTGTAATTTTCATTTTACACGAGGTCTCGGGAATCTATGTCCCTTTCGTCGGGTATAAAATAATGGGGAAGAAACACATAAAGTTGGATTCGTACACTGTGCTTGTACTGGGATCGATGGACAAAACAGGGTCAGGAGCTCATTTCCATGAAATGGATAGACACAGAAACGGTCTTTTCCCTTCACCACTTGTTTTACTCCATTAGACCGTACCTTAACGAATTTAAACTTTGGTCGGTAAAACACCTATAGCTTTTCTAATTAGATTTTAATATGGTTGCATATTAAACGAAAAAAACTTTTATTTCCTTTTGACCAGACTTTATACGTAACAAAAGTAATAGCTTTTAGTATGGTAAATTGCGTAACTGTTCTAAATCGATTTTTTCTGACACAATTTAATAATTTTCTGTTCATTTCTGCATTTGCAAGATTTCCAATCTGTAACCTGGTTGTTTCTGACGCCGACTTACCAATATCGGGTACATCAGGTAAACGACAGAAAGCCTGGATCATAGTCCATTTATGCCACTTTCATCTTAATACTAAAGGGGAACTTTTTTACAGGTCACTTCAAATTTTTCTTAAAAGTTAAAAATCGGTTCAAAAAAAAGTCGAAGTGTACGATGGAGTAATTTGGAATCAAGTCTATTTTAAAATTTTGAGATTTTTTCACTGTTTCAGATGGACAAAGAAAAAGAGAAAACCACGAAGAAGTACAAGACTTTACATGACTTTAGATGACTTTTTTCATCTAAAAAATGTTCCAAATTAGACAGTATTCCAAATTACCCCACCTTACCCTACGATTGCAAGATTTGGATTAAGAAATCTTAAACGCAATATTATTAAAAATGCGGTATTCGTAGAATATTAAACATTTACATTAAGATTCTTTATTTAAATTGTTTCATTAATTGTTCGACTTTTTTTTGGTTAGAGGGAATATTTACTTTAGGTATTTACACAATATTTGTTTAGTTATCCACCCCTCAAAATATTCCGTTTATTCGTTTTCATCATCATTCTCATTCTCCCTCGTATACTTGCAGAGTTCTTGTGTCATCCCCAGTAAATCGCCATCAAAGTCCTATTCCATTCATCCCCTTATTCCTTAGTCATACTCCCCAATTGTTGTGGCAAGTCGAGAGATGGTTGTTCCGTCCCCAAAATTGGCTACAAAATCTCACTAAAATTTCATACAACACTACTCACGAACTTTCACAATATTTCCCGAGTTTTCAACTTTAACATGGAATATCTATTCAGAATCTGCCGGATGGATAATTGCCTAGGGAGAAAGCTCAAAGATTGCATTCTCCTCCATCAACTTTTCCGAGTCTTGATATGATTAATCATATGAAATGTAATCTATAGGGAAAATGAACAAGGGTCCTGTCTTCCAGGTGATTGTTACAGTCTTATTAAGGGGAGCTCGTATCATATTTATCTATCGATTTTGAATTTTGAATTGATTAAAATTCTGATGGGTTGAATTACTGTTGTAAGATTGTAAGGGAACAAATTGCGAGAATTTCTGAGAAAACTTACGATCTGATGTTATTAAGAAATAAAAACAAAATAATTGAATTTTGTGTTGTTTTATGGGAATTTATTTGCAAATCCGAAAAGTCATTATCGTGAATGACTTCAGAAATACATGCATAATGAGGATTCATGGAATTGATACATCATTGTGTGTTGGCAAAAGAAAATTGACGAGGGAAAAATGTTGAAGATGTAACAATAAATCAAATCGAATTTCTCAAGCGATTATTTTCCACAAATCCACGATTATTCTGCCTGATAAGGACGAGAAACTTTTCCGCGGCTCAAGTAAAAAAAAAAAGTGGAAGGGAAGGCAGCAAGAAGTGGAGCGATCCAGAAGAATGTAAAGTTTCTTTTTGTCGACAACCTCCAAAGGCAGAAACGAGCTTTCCCCCGCATCGAAACACTTTGAACATGCAAAAGCAATCGATAAGGGATGGTGGTTGATTTTGGTGTGGAGAAAGGGGTGAAAATCATATGTTCCAAGAGAAGGGAAAAACTTTATCTTAGAGGCGGATTACAAAAAAAAATTGTAGACTACAGCACAAGATGTGTATCCCAAAATCCCAAAGTGATGAGACTTTTTAAGTGAATTTCCTGGCATTTTTGCCCCTTTTTCAGTCTGTCAAACAATTTCTCATCAAACTATATCCATTTCCGGGATACACAACCCTCAGTAAATTATTTACCTTTCCCTGCGAAATTTTTTCTTCTTCAACGAAACACCCTCAAAGATTTCTTTTTTTTTAGGGGAGGTGGTAAAGTGAGATCTAAACGTAAGGGGTTGATGTAACATCATTTTCCAATACTTCATGACATGTCTTGGCAACAAGCCCTTGAGATCCCAATAAATAAAATGAAATATGCCGGTAGCTGTACTTCCGGGAGTTACTTTTTTGCCACTCTCAAAGTGTCTTTGGGCGCTAAAAGGATCGCAAGATCTTACATTTATTGCAGGAATGGCAATGGAAAATCATTTTTCCGCTGCTGAGTTGATATCTCTCTAGAATATTGATGTGACATCGAGCACAAAGTTGAGATTTATTATACAAAAACATCTTTTTAATTGAACATTGAACATATCTCTCAAGGAAGTTGGTGTATGACTTTCTAAGTTGAAAGTCAGTAGAGAACACTTTAGGCCACACCCTCTACAAGAGATATATCAACCAAAAATGCAGAAATATGCGCAGCTTTTCCCTTTTTCCTTATCAATCAATCCTAGCGCTAGTTTATAATAAGTTTTGAGAGGGTTGTGATAACAGTAATTTTCTGGTTGATCATATATAGAAGTTCAATTAGTAACTGTATGTAAAGTATCGGATTTTCTGACAAAATTCTACATACCCGGATTATCCGGGTAATACAAGATAAGCTGTTCCTCTGATTGCCTCTATATTTGCTAAAGTAGTTAGTTTTTTTTTGTGATTTAAGTTTTCACTTTCTGTGATTCACCGAAAAAATATTCCTACTTCGTAAAATTGTTCGTAAGTGATATTCTTACTGGAGACTTAAAAAATACTCGTTAATCGTATAATCAACTAAATATAGTTCGTAAAAATTTGTATGTTGTCACAAACATTGCTCATAATATGACCACTTGGCCAACATTTTTTGTCCACTTACAAACATTTGTTAGTAAATGTTTGTAAACACACAGAAAAGTGTTCGTAAAATTTTGTAATTTGTTTGTGGAGTTTTTCTAGACAAACAAAAATACACGAACAAATGTTTGTATAATAACAAAAAATGCTCGTCAACAGTGATCATATTCCGAACAATGTTTGTGAAAGAGTCCAAACTTTTACGAACTTTATAATATATTATACGATTTACGAACATTTTGTAAGTTTCCAGTAGGAATTCACAAACATTTACGAATAATTTTACTAAATATTTCTGTGTTGAGGATTCACTGTACATAAATACAATTGTCATTGAATGAAATGGTCCAATTTTTGGATGAATCATATTCAGAAAAGCCAATAAAAAGAGACACTATTACTTCTTGTTACTTTTGCAAGGTGGTTGAAGTACATCCTGTTCGAATTTCGAAGTGCTGAAGTGTCAAAATGTGTTCGTCTTCACTTTGTTGTGAGGAAAAACACAAAGCAACGACGTTTATTCGTTCTGTCCCATTATTTAATCACTCCATAATCACTTAGTAACTCTTTTTCGAGTTTTTTAGTGCAACATTTCATAAATTTTCCCCACCTTGTTCGAAAATTTAGTATGAAATTCGAAATTGAATTTGAATTCTTCGAACATCAACGACTTTTTGTGCAAATATAGTTCTATTTACCTTTTATCCAAGACACTATTGGAGAATCAAAATCTACTTGTGTTTACATCCAGTATGTGCAACACCTAAAAGCCTCAAACAATTTTATTTTTTATTGCCCTCATCAGGGGGTGACATTTGCTCTAAAAAATGCGACCGGTTTTAATGTAAATTTTTCCCTGTTTTCGTACACATTTCACGAGATATCTTCGAAATCACGTAGGTTGTCAATTTGGGATTTTCGGTTGCCCATTCCATATTAAATTGGCTTTTATTTTCTATTTGTATTTTTTGCTAATTCATTCCACAATAACAGAAAACACCGAATAAACTCCAAAGTTTTTTCGGCACGCTAGAAACATATGGGAAACATAGAAAATGTCATACCCCTGGCCCTCATAATAGCTGAGTGTGCTCGCATACTTTTAATTGCTTCTTAGTATGGAATTGCATTAATTTTAGTATAGAAATTCGTAAATCAGTTTCAATTTTCGAACATGAATGACTTTTTATGCAAATAGAGTTTCATGCACTTTTTATCCAAGACACTAATGGAGAGTGAAATTCCAGCTGGAAATGGGAAGATTGGCTTTCGAAACCGATCTTGGAATACCTTTCTCTTGGCGAAATCCGGCCGTGGGTTCTCGGAATTAAAGTCACATACTCTGTAGTAAATTTTTGCTATATACGAAATCACCTCCATTGTAGAATTTACTAATATCCTTCACATCTTCGTAGGAAAGTCGATTTTGGAATCAGAAGGTAGTCAGAAAATTGAACTAATTTAGGTGATCTTCTCAAAGGTTCACTTAAAACACTCTAAACTCTAAACAATTTCGGAAACCTTAAAGTTAAAAATATTTGATGTGTTATAATAAACATATCACAGTGTTTAGTTTTCGGAATCATTTTCTAACAAAAATTGTGACTAGGCTATAAGTAAATACGGAACTATGTAATGTTTCTTCAAAGTTTCAGTTGATATGATTTCATAGAGAAACGTGTAAAATTCTGTAGATTTTTCATCCAAAAGAGGACGAATATTGCCATCAGGCTGGGAAAATATTCTGAAGAATTTTATGTGATTTGTCATGTAATCTCCAAAGGCCGAAATGCAGCCAAAAGGACAACCCCATCAAGGATTGATAAAAGGGATGAAATCCTTCACAATGTCGCAAAATTCCCCACATTAAATTCATTTGTAGGATGGAAGAATTTTTGTCAAAGACACTGGAATTCTCTTGAGGGATCCCTTTTCCCATCTTCACAGTGATTTATTGAGGGATTTTTCCTTAGGAACCTCTTTCATTTCCTTCCCCGATTCATTTTTTTTTGTATCCCGAGGGTATATATTTTTGTGAATGAATTTTTTGAATCACATTTGTGGCCTTTATTTGCTATTAGCATAATTAAAATTATTGGCCATTTCCTAGTATGATGCTTTGGTTTAGATTAGTTTGAGTTAGATATTTTGCGTGCAGGATTAAATGGGAGCATCTTGCGTTTATAGGCACCTATATAATTCCATTAAGGGAGAGTCCTTATGAATTTCTTTCAAGACAAGGTAGTTGGATTGCCTGAAATTCTCTGTGGGAAGGCACAGCACGACTTATACCAATATTTCGAGATGTTCTTCCTAAAGGGAAGTGAACTGTGTATCTTTATTCTAAAGCATATCCTAAAAGCTCCTTGGATCGAGCTCATCATCCACGAAATGTGCGAATATAAATAGAGAATGGCCTCTGGGGATATTTCCTTCATGTATGGAAAATGCATAATAAATTAGATAGAAAGAGGCGGACTCTTGGGAAGCTTTTTTTTCCTTATACTTTTCATCAGAACAAAAATGAAGATGAGCTTTATTTTGATTCTTCTTGCTCCTTGTTGCGTGATTTTCCTAAAGTGGTATCATAAAAAAATGCCTTGTATTTTTGTTCACCCACTATGAAAGAGTGCAAACGAGGAAAAGCCAGAAAAATGTGAAAAAAGAAAATTTAATGAAAATGATCGTACAATAATTTCTGTTGGAACACTTGAGCATTGTGTGGAGAAGGAAATTGAGAGCGAGCGTGGAATTAAAGTGCATTTATTACCAATAAAGATCATAAAAATGAAATCTCATTGCAATGCTGAAGGGAATTTTTCGTGAGAAATGGAAAATGCGACCACACATGCCTTAAGAAGTAATTAATTTCTCTTAAAATTGCAGGTTGAGTAATTTTCAAATGGAATAAAATTCTCAACAGTTTTTTCTTTCTCATGATAGAAGACCACGAAGAAAAGTTCCATTAAAAAGGAATTAATTTCAGGATAGCAGTATAAATCTTTTTCCCAAAAGCCTCAAGTGGGGAAACTCTCCTGGATTGATTTATATCTAAAGTGATGGAATTTCCAGTGTTTATCCCGTATTACTCGGTCGTTTTGAACCATAGACCGACCTCTTGAAGAAAAATAAAAGAAAGTGATGGAATTTGTGTGTGTCTCTTAGGTCAGTAAATCTCCGCCTCTAGTAAATTGCACGTAAAATAATTTTACGATTTATCCTGGCGAAAAATCCCTCACAGTCATCTCGTATCATTTCACAGAGCTTGAATAGGGACAGGGGGAGTAGAGGAACAAGGAAAAAATGTCTTATGGGTTTATATCTTCTTGTGCACAATATTTTGTCGTGTTCTGAGCCCCGTACAAGAGGACGACAGTGAGAAGAATAAAAGTTAAATTGCGTTTTTAAATCACTTTTTTCATAAATCATCTTCTGTATGCACACCAAGACATGTCCTTTGTATCTCCTCGAGCACAAAATTTTATTCATACAGGATATCTTTCTTCTTGATTGCAAATTGCTTTACTACACATAATATGCACAATGAATGGAATTAAATGAAAAATAATGATTTTTAGAAATTTTTTAATACTTTTCTAAGATTATTACATTAAATTGCTGGGGATTTGAAGTTTAATAACTTTCATAAAATTGAGCGCTTTTCATAGAAAACTTTATACTTTTCCCCTTTGTTTGCGCTTTTATATAAACTTTATTCCTAATATTTAAAAATAAATGACACTCCATTTATTCTAAATTTGTTCATTTGTTTCAAACTTTATTTTGAAAATCTTTAAGGTAAACTGAGACTCTCCTTTTAGTTCTTTGTCAATTTAAACCAAAGTGTAAACCCAAGTAAAGATACTTAAGTTTTTAGAGAAAATTTTGGAAGTGTCGGCGGTATGACATGAGCAAATTGAGCAGATGTTATTCAATAGGGAAGACCGGGACAGAATTAGTCCAAAGAAGAAATAGATAGTTGAGTGTTATACTTTTACTTAAAAAGAATATAGAGCAAATTATTTATTTAGAGTAATCAATTTCCTCCCTATTCATTGAAATTTTTATCAGTCTGATTCAAGAATTGTATGCGAAAAAATATTTTCTGGTTAGTTCTGCCCTTGTCTCCCCTATATATCAGTAAGTCTTAGACATTCAAAAGACAGATATTAAATGTTTCTGAAATTTCCACAATATGTGTACAAAAGCCCATTAAGGAATGTGTTTCAAATTTCGGACAGCTTAAAATGTCGTACATTTATTTTGTTTTTCAAAATTTCATATATTTTAAGTTGTTTTCAATTTCTAAGGATTGTACAAAGTTACAGAAAGAAAGGAGATTCATCCCTATGGAAAAGATCCTGTAGAAAAACCCTTAAAGTACTTCCAGAAAGAAAAGGGACTCTGAGAAGCTTAGTGTCCGATATAACACACAAATAATTCCCTCAGTTTTGAAAGCTTAAAGTTTGAAGTTAAAATATTTGAAGTCAAAATTAAGGAATTGTTAAAAGCTAATGACGCTTCATCTTTTCTAATCATTCCCGATAATTTTCTGTAATAGGAAGTGGGGTATCTTTGAATTGGGACACCTTCAAAATAGTGTTATCTCCTAGTTTCAAGTCCACTTCCATTTAAAATGTGATGAAAAACCTTATTACAAAGGTTCCCTAATTCCCACTATTTAACGATTTGGTAATTGCTTTTAATCAGCTGTAAATAAAAAATAAATAAATGAAGAAACATAATTATGTGACAATTCTATATCAGTTTCGTTAGAATAATAATAACACTGTACAAAAGCCGAAAACGATGAGTAATTCGGGCGTTGTGGCATCTGTCTTCAATTCATCAATATTCTGCTTCCGGTAATTGTTCCAAGTGCTTTAAAAACCGATAATTTATCTGAACGATTAAACTCGGCCATCCTCACCACGCTTCTGCCAAGCTCCCTCATTACTGCAAAAGCTTGACCGATTCGCGATGAGAGTTCTGCGTCCATTCAACCATCATTCGTGAATTACACCCCGAGATACTCAAATTTCTCCATCTGTTTCAATGGGACTCGACTAACATGTAGAAAGCATTGTACTGGCTTATACAGTAGACTCTCGCTAATTCGGCTCTTTTAAGATCGGACTACTTTTTAATTCGGGCAGCAGTTGAATTTGAAAAAAGTTTGTTGATATTTTTTAAATTTGATTATAATTATCAAATGAAGCAAATATGCGTAAAATTGGCATGGTTTGTCTTAGTTATGATGTGTTTTTGCATTATTAAGGGGTTTTCATGAAATTTACCATAAATATAAGTATGTAAACTGAATATGTGTATGCAGAGTATGCAGATGAATAAAAAATCGTTGCATTTCAAAAAAAATTGTCGCCCGAAGTTCTCTCCAATTCGGGTGAAATTTGGTCCCAAATGCCCGAATTTAAGAGAGTCTACTGTATTACCTCCGACTTAACAGATATTTTTAATTACGTAATTACAACTTTACGTTATACTGATTTTTGGAAACGGACTCTTGTAGTTCCTATTCTCAAAATTATTAATTCCAAATCTCTCTGATTTCAGGCTCATTACCCAAGAAGCAATTTTTTCTTAATATAGAGCTTGTAGAATACTCTAAGTAAGGCACTATAGAACCAAAAATCTTTTTATTTGCTTACAACGCTCTTGGTTCCAACACTGAGATTACTAAAAGTACAGTGGCGCACTCTTCAGGATCTTAAGAGCTTCTATAGGAATTTCAACAGAAAATTCTCACTTTAAGCCTTTTGAAAGTGCACTAAAAGACTTTTCTAATACTAGGTTCTATAAGGCAGCTATTTTGCTTCTTGGGTAGCCTTCTTCGTTCTATCAAAGGCCTTTGAGTTTCTTCTTCATGTGCGTATCTCGACAATATTGGATGAAAAAAGGTTTCTTTGTGATTTTCAGTCAAGCTTTCGAAAGGGTCACATCATTACGACGACTCTTGTGAGAATCAATAATGACATTATTGTATTATTTGTAGATCGATGTCGTTTTGTTATTCTTGTCCTGCTGGAATTTACTGCGGCCTTTGATAGCCTTCTTCACGATCTCTTTTGCTATAAATTATGTTTCCTTTTTAAATTTTCATCTTCTTTAATATTAATTTTCTCTAATCTTTTCATTTAACTTCAGTTTCACTGATAGGTCACAAATCGTTAACTTTTCTGCGAATGTTTATCCTCAATACTAGGCCCATTTTCCTTAATAATTTTCCCTCGGTATTGAAATCTATATTGAGGGTGAGCCTTCCAATTCTCTTCAAGCCTTTTGACTCATGAACGCTAATTTTTCTAAAATTAAGCACTGGGCGTTATCAAACGGATTAATTCTGAATCCCAAAAAGTCCCAAGGTAATGTGATTTCCAAAAAAAGGAGTTTCCATGGATTTCCATCAATTACACCTTCGCGGTGAAACTATTCCTTTTTCTAACTAGATTCAGAGCCTAGGTATAATCTTCAATGCAAGTCGCTTCTTGGTCTGATTAAGTCACTAGGGAAAAGTGCTCTCCCTTCGAACGTTCATACCTTTGAATAATGTGAATTTATTTTGGTTTTCATAAGAGATTTACACTAAATTATCACCGAATAATTATTAATGATTGATGATAAGCCAATTAATTTTTAATGGAAATGTGTAAGTCTCGTAGAAAAACTAAAAGAAAATTCACATTATTCAAAGGTGAACGTTTGAAGAGAGCGTACTTTCCCCTAGGGGTCTTCTAAACTCCGGAAAAATTCTGGAAAAAATTCCTGGTTCATTTCATTAAATTTCTGATATGTCTTTGATAAATTTTTAAAAAATTTGTAGAAATATTTTATAAATCTTGTTTTATCTTAATAAAGGTACATTCGAGGGAGTTGGTTTCAAAGAATCTTTTGTAGTGGAGTATTAGGGAAATTGGAGAACTGAAGGTGCCACCCATTTTTCACTTCATGAGAGTGAACCGTCCACGGCAACTGATGCTCATTCACCGAAGACTGAGGACAATTACCTAACAATAAGAGCCCCAAAGCAACCATTTAGCACCCATAAGGATGGTAGGGATTGGGCGTGTCAAAGGAATAAAGGATTAGGATTAGTGGGTTTGGCCGTTGACTGGGTTAGCAACTGTAGAATGGGCCATACGCTCTACAATTTATTCTTTATAAATCTCGAGGTATCCTTCAAATTCACGAAAAGGATTGCATGGGACAATTTGTCCCTTTTGATAAATATTCCTCTATAAAAAAGAGCTAGGCTCACTGAAGATCATAGGATTAAAAAATTTAGTTTTATCAAGATTTTAATTAATTAAATTGTTCAAACCTAAAACTGTCAATATCTTAATATAAAAATATTTGCTTCTGAGCCTCATTGATTAAAGTTTTCTTGGTAACCTTTGTCTCTTTCGGCATTTCCGGGACCTATAGTGGCCCTAGGGCTTTTTTCAAGGAGATTATTTAGTGGAGAAGATAAGTCATCCCATGTCCCACGCAATTCTTTTTGTGAATTTAAAGGATATTTAGAGCATTTATAAACAAAATTGAAAAGTGTTTTCAAAAATAAAGATAAAGGATGGTAGGGATATATTGAGCTGAGGCTACATTGACAACGCAATTTTTCGCGTATTTTTAAAGAAATCTGTGCTTTACGGTAATGTAATTTTGATAAACTAATCAATTAAAGATCTAAATTAAATAATGACTAGAGCTAACTTGCTTCAGAAATATGCGAATTGTTGGATTTTCAATGTAGCCCCACTTCTCTCTATAGGATCACGGTTTGTTTATATTTAGGAAAATCTTATAAACAAGGATAAATACTTTGTGAAAATTAAACTCGATCAAACGGCCGGAATATTGTGAGGATTACAATTGGTGAGCTTCTTAGGAATTTCACTTAAGACTACTCTTATCATTTTGCCTTTCTAAACTTAACTGTCTTAAGTATTTTTTACTTTAATCCGTTTCAAAAGATAGAGTTTGAGGCTAATAATGCATAATGGACCTAAATCTTATAAATTCACCATCTCTTATTTCTGGGGCAGCGTGTGACGAAGGTAGAAAAAAAAAGCTCGCTTATTTCAAAGTTGAGAAACAATTTTAATAAGCTTGCATTTGAAATTAATATCAGGGGTTTGATGGCAGAAAAGTATCCAACTTTCTTCGCAGAAGAAGGCTCAAAGTGTTCACGGAGCGTTTTCGCTTGAAGCACAATGTAAATATTGTGCTGGGGATAGAAGAGTATAAGTTGGAGAGAAAATTTTCCTCACGTTATTATTTGCACAGTTCTTTTGCATATTTTCTCTCCTTTTGTACCCGTGCTCTAACATCTACGTCAGACTTATGGAATGAAATAAGTTATTCGTCTCGAAAAATGCATACAAATCAGAAGATTATAAGACTATCTTTTATCCATGGAGAATATAATATATATAAAGTTCCGGAAAATGGAGAAACTTTTCACCCAAAAACCCCAATTATACCTCGTGTGCTCCGGTGCTTTGTTTGAATTTAGCGAATAATTTACAAAATTGAAAATCTTCAAGGTATACGTACGGTGTATTGTTGAGACTTGAGAGGAAGCTTTCTGAGCTTTCAAGAGTTTCTTCACCAATTCCATCAATGGCATTACAGTTTAAAAAGAACAAAATGAAAGTCTATTGGGTTAAGCCGCAACTCATTAAGAAGTCCTCAGCTGTTAATGTAACTTTTAGTTTGTATAGTAATTGAATTTGCTTATTTAACAATTAGGACTCTTGTACTGAAATCCTAATAAGTCACGAGTGTGGAGAATTTTACATTTAATGAAACATATGAAAGATGTAAATGAATGATAATGAGTTAACAGTGTGCGTGTCTGAGTGCTTAATGTATAATCTTTAAATGGATTGTATAATGGGCAAAATATAATTACTTTTCACAGAATAGTCACCAACGAGGAAGGATCTACTAATTCATATAGTACGCAAAAGCATTAAAACGGCCGAGGAAAGGTCACTATCTCTACATGTCATTTTACATTGAATAATTTCCGAAAGATAATGATTTAATTGATAATTAAATGGTGAAAATGTATGTAGTTTTAAGAGAAATTTTCTGTAAGGAAATATGTGTAATAAAAATGTAATGTGAATAAAGGACGTAAATATAGCATTCTGGCACAAACCATTTTATTTATGCTACTAAAGCATAGAATGGCATAAGATTTCTCTGCTTTAACTTACCAAGATTTACCATGCCTGTTTCTCACGAGCGTAGCGTGCATCATGAGGCGAGTTATCCGTCCATTGCTCTGCAAGTCACTACCCAAGTAGCAAAATGAAGTCACCATAACTTTTGTTTGCCGTATGGCCATGTTGATTATTTTGACAAATTCATGTCATACTTTTGAACAGGGAAATAACCGTAATGTAATACTGAAGTTAGTAGTACTATAAAAATGGTCTTATGTTAAATTTTATTTCATTCTGATTTTCTTCCACAAAATGATGACGTTGTGCATAATACAATTATATAACCAATTTAATTGGTATTGGATAATATAAATAATAGTTAGTAGTTAAAATTTTATCTCAAAGTTTTCAAACAAAATAATATTTGTTTTGCAATAGCTATTGTGGGTTTTCATTCGATTTATACTATTAAGAAGGGTCCTGGTGAAAATCCCTAACGCCGAAATCCTGAAAAGGCGAAAATCCCGAAATCTAAAATCCTGAAAACCAAAATCCTGAATTGGGCGAAAAGGGCGAAATGCCGAATGAACAAAAATCCCGAAAAGCCTCAATCGCGAAATGCCTAAATCCTAAAATATCAAAATCCTACATTTCCAAATTCCGATAGGGTCAAATTTCCGAATTCTTAAAAGTGTCATAGCAAAGTCTCACAGTTACACTCGTGTTTTTAGGAGGCAAATTTTCGTATTTTCATTTCAGTGTTTTCACAATTTAAGATTTTGGATTTTGGGATTTGGCGCTTTCGGGATTGGGGCTTTTTGAGACTTTGGCTTGAACGGGACTTTGACTAATTCAGGGTTTTGTCTCTTTTGGCTTTTCAGGTTTTTAGCGTTCGAGATTTTGGCTTTTGGGGTTTTGGCGCTTTCAGGATTTTGGCACTTTCAGGATTTTGGCTCTTTTAGTATTTGGCTGGGAGCAAGAAAGGAACCTCCACGCGTATTTAGAGCTCTTTCGGAACCAAATCGGTGTTCCTGGACAGTTTCCGAAGACTGACTAATCCTTCCACCACAAGGCTAAAATGATTGAGTGTGGAAAAGAGTACACGAGATGCTGGGAAGTCCGCTTGCACTTGACGTGGTCAGTTTTCGAAATTTTTAAAAATGTTTTTAAAGCCTCGACACGATTAATAATAAATATTTGGCTTTCCGGGATATTAGTTTTTGGGATTTTGGATTTGCAGGATTTTGTCATTTCGGAACTTTGACTTATTCGGAATTTTGACCCATTCCGAATCTTGGGCCATTTGGGACTTCGACCCACTAATCGGGATTTCGAACCATTCGCGATTTTGTCTTTTCACGATTTTCGTTTTTCGGGATTTTGGCGTCTGCATTAATCTCTTTGAATGCTCAATAATCGTATGTGTAAAGTAAAAATTTCAAATCTCATAAAAACTAATATTATAAATCCTTTGATTCTGTAATAAATTCCAGTGATATTCTAGAATGTTTCCATCAGGAAACACTCAAAAAATGAATGTAATCTGAAAACTTTCATGAAAAGTTCTCAATTAAAAATCTCAATTCTGAGGAAATCCAAACACGATTGTTGTTTTTTATTTGTTGTATTACTGCTGAGAAATGCTCCTTGGGTAGGTTCTTGGGACAAAGTGAAACGATCCAAAACGAGTATTTTTTTCGCTAAACTTGTTCTAACTCTTACCGGTTATACACATCTTTTACATTCAAAGTAAAGAATAAATTAGGCAGTAATTAACTTAAAATCAAGAAAATATACAAAGTTCTTTATTTAGACATACGGACAATAAAAAACATTGGACTTAATAATGAGTTGTTTGATCTGAAAGTGAAACAAATGGACAATTTGTGGTTTATTTTACTTTCTTTATTTTTCTTTAAATAACGGTTAACAGAAAAAAGGACACAGATTCTTTGAGTCCATTTATGGAAGGAATCTCATTATTTAGAGAGTTTGTCTCATAATCAGCTTACGTCCAATTAAGAAATACGGAGAAATTCAAAGGGAAAGGTTCATGTAAAAAAGTACTATACTTCCTTCAAGTGGTCTCCATTGTATATCTTGAACTCCAGGAAAGTTTTCCAGGATTTTGTAGTAATTGCAATTAGTTGGTAATTGCGAAACGAGGACGTTGTTAATACATTAAAATAATAATTTCTAAATTTAATTTTATAAGAAGAAGGCGAGTCTTATGCAATTTTCCTGTGGATGAGTAATGAAACTTTTTCTCAATTATAGTGAAAAATTGCATAATAAATTCACCGCAAATTTTATGAAATTCTATGCATAATTACTGATAAAGTTTTCTTGTCAGTGTTATTGAGAGTTTCATTAAACTGACTTTTATATTTTTGTAAGTATTTCTTTTCAATTTTATTTTTTAATATTTCTTCCCAACGATTTTTCCTATGATTGAATTTTTCACAAGATAGAAATCAAATAAAAGTTTCAATAAAATTCCTCTTGAGTCAGTCGTATCTGTCATTTATTGGTGAGGAAATAACTGCTATATAGAAGTTTTCCAAGAAACTCATTTGAACTCCGTGGTATTCAATTTTTCATTGTAACATTTCACTAGATCTCTAAAACGTATCTGGGATTGCACGTCAAAAGGATTTTTTTTTTGTGAAAAAGAAATCTCTTAAATTCCACGTTCAAATACAAGGAAAGACA
Source organism: Phlebotomus papatasi (assembly GCF_024763615.1). Classification (NCBI taxonomy): domain Eukaryota; kingdom Metazoa; phylum Arthropoda; class Insecta; order Diptera; family Psychodidae; genus Phlebotomus; species Phlebotomus papatasi. The sequence goes on along the minus strand of NC_077222.1, from coordinate 92,466,314 downwards.
AGTGGAACTAACTTTTGCACTTCGAGGAAAATCCGACACATCTCAACAATAACTTCTTGTGTTCATTACGAATGCAAGGAAATGAAATTTGATTAATATCACATGTGAGAATCACGGAAGCTGGCTCATCAATTTTCTCAGAACGACATGTGAATTTTCTGACGTGCTAAATTCGCAGAAAATCTTCACCAATTGATGAGTGTCAATGTAAGAACATGTAGATTGTAAAGCAAAATATGAAAAGGAGAAGTTGTTGAAATATGAAATAGAGAACTACTTTAACAGAGTTGAAATTCAAAAGACAAAAAAATCTAAATATTCCTCTTTATTCTTGTTTCTTGTATTCAATTTCAAATATTCAATTCAAGTTTTCTGAGTGAAAATAATTTCGATTTTGGATTAAAGGTTAATAATACTTAAGAGTTAGTAAGAGTTAAGGGGTTACGTGGATCGCGGAGACTAAAAAACAGTATATTTTCTTTACATCTTTTTTTTTTAATTTATTAAAAAATATTTAATTGGAACTCTTATGCACAAAAAGTATACATTTAAACTATATTTTCTGAAATTTTCATTTAGAAAATGTTTAAGGTAAAGTGCCCTTAAGTCGACCGGTTCCTCGACTCGACTGGTGGAGTAATTTATTCAATTTATTTACATTTGCTATAATAAGGGAAGAGCACCCCGGATCGGAATGTTAAGAGACATGCTCGATATTTAGTTGAAAATATAAGCCTCAAAATACTATTTGGTATTTTTGTGTATGCTAATTCGTATATTAGTGATCCATTTAACTATATCTGTGCATTTGAATTTTAAATTTTTACAATAAATTAATAAAAAAATAGGTTTAATTGCAACTATATTCTCTGTACCTCGGATCGTCACGAATTTAATCAGGTGTCTCACGGAAAATTGGTTTTATAAATTAAGTCTGAGCTAATGCACTGCATTCTTGTGAGAGTTAAATAGTAAAAAGTAGCTAATAGTTTTTAAAAATCCATTTGAATTGTTGCAATCATATGATAATAACCTGACAATCCGAGGAACACTGCCGATCGTTGGTACACTTCCCTTATTTAGCATATGATCTTACATTAATAGGTCAATTATTCCATAAATTATGAATCAGAGATAATGTCATAGAAATTGACCACAAAACATTCTCAAATTGACCACCGGTCGAGTCGAGGAACCGGTCGAATTGAGGGCACTTTACTTTATTTCAAAACTCGTTATCATAAAAATTATTTAAATTACGGCGAACATCGGAATAAATGCTTCAGTGTAGTAGTGTCATCCCATCGTTTTTCTTCCTACTTTTTCTAACTAGATTAGTTTGGATGAGTCTTGCGAATAGTATGCAGTAAAGCGGTCTTCAGACTGGAGGCTTAGGCCAGTTCCCGAAGGTCTCAAAATCTTAAATAGCGAGAAATTTTATTGCTTTTGGAGAAGTTAAGCAATATGGCTAATCCTTAGGTCGGAAGCCCGTATAGAGTGAGTGGTGGAAAGTTAAAGAGTTCTCCTTCAAGTGGAGGAGTTCCTGTAGTCGACGAATTTGAACTTCCTGTGCTCCTTCTTGAACAATGATCTGAAGCCTCAGATCAATAATAGCTTTGATAAGCTGGCTTGTGGGTACCGTTTGGGTACCGTTATATCCCTTGGTAACGGTACTTATCAACTCTGTGATCTTCACGACTTCTAGCTCCTGTTTTAAGGAGAATATTTCTGTAAAAAAGACAAAAGGACTCAATGCTTTTAATGGAATTAAAAGACATTCCAAGATATTTGAGGAAAATCTGGATAACTCCAAAGAAAATTGAGAGATAGGGATATGGCTTCCACTAGGAAAATATTCCTTGAGTTCTCCTATAAAATTCTTTCTTTGACATCAACAACTTACATTATACCGTTATCTAGAAAAAAAGAAAATTTCACAAAAATAATTATACCTATTTCATAGGAACACTTATATTAATATATCTCAGAAAATTCAGAATGGACTATAAGTTTCTTCGGAAGATATGTTAAAGACACACCATGGACTCCGAACATACCGGTAGTTTCCCATTACACAATAAAAGTTTTTATTTTGTTGCTCTGTTAATGCTTTATGGATTTGGAACACGACTGTATGGAACTTACCAGATGGAGCAGTCAGGGCACAAATCTAAAAATATTTTTCCCAATACTTTTACAATACTTTTAGACTCAGATCTCGGTAATAATTACCGAGATCTGAGTCTAAAAGTATTGTAAATACTTGCATTGTCCTTTTGCTTTATTTTTTTTTCTTTTTTTTATTCTTGACCACTACAAACAATATTTAAAATTTTCATATCAGTGTAGCCTTAAATAAAGAAGAAAAAAGAATTGCACTTCTTTGCTAAGCTTATTGATAGTTTGTTGTTTTCGTTTGAAAGAGTTTTTCTCTTTGGAATTTAATATCAAGATTAAGGCGGCGGTAGACGCAAAATCAAAATCTTTTCCTTCTCAAAACTGTATGAATAGGGTAAAGTGGTACAAGTTGGACATAATGTTACAAGTTGGACAATTCGCCGCTACAAGTTGGACAGGGGTTTTTTTCTTGATAAATATAGTACTAAGCACAAGGAACCAAATTGTAAAACTAAAGCATTAAAAATATACAAATAAAAATGAAGTAATAAGTTTATCAAGAAAAAAAACCCTTGTCCAACTTGTACCATTGTCCAATTGTACCATGGTTCAACTTGTACCACTTTACCCTAAATGAATTGTCTTTTGTGTAAAGAAAAAAGTGTTAGTAAATCGAGAAGTAAGTGGCAGTTATACATCTAACAGCGTCCACCCATTACGAGAAATTTCTTTAAAAAATATTTTTTCTAAGAACATTTTTCCTATAATTGTGGGCAGAAACGTCAATTTTTTTAAAACGCAATTTTTGACGGAAATTGCTCGTAGACACTATACAAGCCAATGAATGCGTAAAGTGAGTAAGGGAAAGTGCTCTCCTTTCGAACGTTTATGCCTTCGAATAATGTGAATTTCTTTTGTTTTTCGTAAGAGATTTACACTAAATTATCATGGAATTATCAACAACTGATGATAAGCCAACTAATTTTTAATGGAAATGTGTAAGTCTCTTAGGAAAACTGAAAGAAAATTCACATTATTCGAAGGTATGAACGTTCGAAGAGAGAGCGCTTTCCCCTATAAAATGCATAAAGCATATTGACGTTGCTTCACTGCTTGATGATTTTATGGTACTAAGGAATTATTCTTTAGGTCAGAAGCATTTAATGCTTTATTAACAAACATTTTTTGAAATATTCAAGACAGTGGTGGAATCTAGGATGGAATGTGTTTCATGATATTTTAATATATCTCTAGCAAACTTTAGCAATATTTTCCGTGCCTTTGAAAAAATTCACAAATTATGTGCTAATGAAATTATTACAGTGCTGAAGGCAGTCTCCATTGCAGGAATGATGTATAGTTACTGAGAGGAGAAAATATTGAGTTTCCAAGGCTTTTTAAACCAAACATAACACAATTGAAGTATTTTCAATTATCAATTGTTTTCACAATTTGTAAAGAAGATCTATTGCAGCCATTATGGGAGATGATCTATATGAGTTTTAAATTAATCACTTTGTTAGTTGATCAATATCAAAAATATTGGGGCATTGATTTGGTGCTGAATTGGAGTTTATTTAAATATTATGATCCGCCAAGACGGACAAACCTCCTCTTTATTGACTAACACAGTGGCACTTGGCACGTGGCCAGCACATTATAATTATAAGATTGCCTGCACAACTCGCGGAAAATCTTTGCGCGCGCGGAAATTGGCGTCCAGAGAGGAAAAGTCAGAAACGATCTCGCACTGTCCCGAGATACTTTTCGACTCACGAGCCGCATTCTCCTCGTAACTTTCGTAGAAAACTTTTTTCCACACCGTTAGTGTTTTGTGTTTTTATTATCATCCAATTTGTTCTCTTCTGGCCCAAAACCCACGGCGCAAGTTTATTTCGGGCTCAATTCGATGGCACGATCCATCAATATCGCAATCCCTCGCGATCCAGGGAACAAGTGTCCAAGAAAGTGCCCTAAGAGAGTGATTAAGTGAAGTCTAGGCAAAATTGCATAAATTCTCCCTAGGACAGGTTGCAAGATTGAGTGACAGGGAGGTGTGACCATAAAGTGATTAAGTGCTGTGAATGCCAAATGATCGGAAGCAGAACCTTGAGCTTCACACTGAAGTTTACAGCTTCCTCATTGAGTTGGACAGCAATAAGGCGAAAAGTATTCATTTTCTATTAGTATAGGATTTTAAATGGTTTTTTTTTAGGAAGGGGGTGGGATAAGGAAGGCAAAATGTGTTTATAGTAATTTTATCGCAATGGAACAGAAATAACACAAGAGACCAAGTTGAAAAAATTTTTAACACACGCTCAAAAAAAAGCGGCATCAACGATAATCAGCCTTGCTTCGCGGTGTTTATGTAAGCCTCTAGATAGCATTAATAAGTCTTGAGCCAGAAAATGTATCAAATTTACAGATGGACCTGCCACATAAAGAGCCACAGATATCCAATTGTGAGAACATTTCCACACGACGATTAGCTAATGATCGTTGAAATTGATCTGTGATTTTTCCCTCACATTTTTCTTCGCACTAAAAATTATTGGAATTCCTCACAAAGTAGTAAACAATACATTTTAAAATAAGTTCTTGGTGAATAAAGTTAAGGGCGAAATTCTTTTATGCTTTAAAACTATTGCAATGTTCTGTAAATACTTTTTAGTTTTATTGCTCAAATGGCCATGGGGTCGGATTCTGTATACTCACTCGTGAGAATTGTCACATGAGAACTATTTTGGGTGGAGAAAACATTAAATTAAAACATATAGAGTAAGTGTGCCAAATTCCGGCCAGCTTGCAATTTCGGCCACCTTTTTTGTTCCTGGAATTTCCATGAATTTTTAGTTTCTATACATAGTTTATAGATTATACAATGAAAAAGAATAACAAAAAATGTAGCTTCGACAAACGAGATGACGTGAAAAAAAATTGAAAGAATTCCGGAAGGGCAAGGAACTATGAGAATGAAGGTGGCCGAAATAGGGCACCAAAGTTATGTCTATATTTTTATTCATTTTAAAATGTATTAAGAATGATTTTAGAGTAAATAAAGACGGTAAACTCTTTACAAGGTTCCAAGCAACACTCTTATAAAAAAAAGAATAAAAAAAATCAATTTGTATTTAAAATATTACATTTCAAACTTGAGACTTTGACGCTTGCATGCAAATATGCCGAAATTTGGCACACTTACCCTAACTAATATTATTCTGAAAATAGTTGAAATAAGTGTCGGTTCTAAAAATGTGCCATTTAGCATGGTACAGAGTTATAAAAATTATAATTTAGCTAGTTAATATTTTTATGAAATTTCTTCATCTGACAATTCTCATTTTTTGCCGAATCTGTTACCACAACTTGAACTCAAAAGGGAGAATGCTATACTTAACCGGCTGCAATTTTTTTGAGCAATCAGGCTGAGTATATCCTCAAAATGTAAAGAAAAACAGGTTAAAAGTAAAAAAAGGATTGAGATATTTTACTCAAAAAGAAATCAAATGGCTGAAAGGATTCTGGTGAAAGTTAAAAATGTACTCATTATTATAAGTTACAAATATTTTTGTAAGGATTTTCTATTTTACTGACAAATATTCACTATTTTATTTATTCTAAATTTTTTATCAATTAAAAATAAGTTTAATAAAGCAATGAATCTGTCTAGCGGAAAGGTTTAAAACAACCCCTTTCTGCAAAAGACATTATTTAAATAATTATTAGTATAGATATCGATTTTAATTACCTAAATATTAGTAGGAAAATTTATAGAATATAATTCTTGCTTATTGAATAATTCCCTCTAGTAGATAAAACAATATTCTGTCAGTATGAGGCAACAAAATCCAATTAAATAAATACCAATACAATCAAGATTAAATGTTTGGTCAGTATTATAATAAATTGACCCATAAATTCTCAGATAACGCTTTAAATCTTTAAGACTGCGTTTTCTATCAAAAATAACTTTTGAGTATTAATTTTATTTAAATATATGCATTTAACTTCATAAAAAGACATGTACTGAGAGTATTTTCACTTAAATTTTGAAGTAAACCACCTTCCTGGCAATTTTCTTTAATTAAAGTTAGAGACAAATAAGCTGAAATTGACTTGTCAAAATCCTTAGTTTCTTTTTTTGCAACCACTTTTGAAAAAATTGACTAAGTAAATAGTCCAAGGATTTAATAAAAAAAACTTTTAGGAGAAATTGATGTTCAAGGCCTTTATCATGTATATTTTTGAAGATTTTCTCATTTTTGTTTCACTTGTTTAATGTTCTATAAACGGGTGATTTTTTTATGAATTCCTAATGTGCTTTATCAAATATTTGAAATAAAATTACAGAAAATTTAACCAAGATTTCAAGTCAACCATCCAAACTTTTCAAAACTGTTTAGTTAATTTTTACGCTATTAAAACAAAGATAAGAAGATAAAGATCAAGTACTAGAGGGATAAATATACTATATTTCTGTTTTAATACATTTTTCCTTAGAGCACTGTGAGCTAAGTAAGTCCGAAATCAATTTATGAGTTTACTTCAAATAATTCCATATAAAAAAAAGCTTGGCAGGGCAGAGATTTGATTAGGCCGATTAGACCGAAATTTCGCTTTTGACTACATTATAAACGGTTAACATTCATTGGACAATTAAGTGAGTTGTCTCCTAAATTGTTATGAAAAACATTGTACAATATTGGCTCTATTATTAATGGGGAGCCTGAATTAAGAAGTTAAAAATTTAGAGGAAGGCCTTTAGGCTTTGCACACCCTCAAGCTTTAAACCCTTATTGTTGTCCTATATTCGACCTACGGCATTATAATTAAACAGAAAGATTTGAGTCACACATTTCCTGAAAATTAATTCATTAATGAAATGTGGGAAAAAATATGAAGTGTTGGAAATCAGAGTACGTTCACAGCCTGAAAGCCATCCCCTACTGGTTTTGCGATTTTTTTTGGAGAAAAAAGAAATAAAAATTCTTGATAGGGGAAAGCGCGCTACCTTAGAACAATTTAGGGGAGACTGGGGCACATGTAATCATTTTCGATACATGCGAATTTGAGGTGATTTTCCAAGGACACTGTGATTTTTTGGAAAATATTTCTTAGCTCATGTTTTACCCTTGGGTATAGGCAATTCGTCGAGGGTAATGCGGATGCTGGAAAACAATTGAGTTTTCCATAAAAATAAAATTTGTGTCCCTGTGCATTTTTCTCTTTTCACAAAATACCTGGGGTAGAAGTAACCACTTTCTGGGGAGGATGTAAACACCTTTTTTCCCACCCTTGAAATTAACTTTGCACCACTCTCGATTATTTTAATTACTTAAGAGATCTATAAAGACTGTATATTTTTCAAAAAATCACGACACTTTTTACAAAGAATAATTAAAATAGCAAAAAAAGTAAAAGCATGCATATCAAAGACATTTTTCAATGGATTTTCCCCATATTTTGACATCATGTGACTTTTTATTGAACACAGCGCCACCAATTTTTTTCGTAATATATGAATTATAGATATTTCGCATGAAGGTCAATTTCCCGCTCTTTTACCTACTCATTTTGTGAAATTGAAATTGCCTGATTACATCTACCCCAAATGCTGTTTTCTGACCAATTATTAATTCTTTTGAAATAATGAGAATCTCAATTTCTCTAGTAAATGCATTAATATAATCCTAAAAGATGTAGGAAAGAACTGGTATTGCTACATTTCGATTATTTTACACAATTTTTAATTTCCAGGTGGAAATCCAAATGATCAAAATAATCGAAATATCAACATTTTCAGGAAAATGATTTTTATTTTTAAAGTATATTAGGATTTTATTGACCAATTTATCTGTGGACATACATCCCCATGGTATCTATGAATGCTTATCGGTTTTATCCTCTGGAGTCTTAAAATTATTGAAAAAAATCACAGTGTTTACAACTACCCCAGATTACTACTGCCCCAGTTCCCCCTATGCTTCGCACAAATATTTTTTTTCGATGTGTAATAAATGAATTGGCCTCATTATAATATTATATTTTAATTGGTAGTCCAATGCCTTAAGTTTTCAGAAAAGAGCTATGGGTGAAATCCATATGGAATATAGAGAAAAAGGGGTGGCAAAACGTCCCAGGCTTTGCGAAACGCTCGAACTCGTGACTTAGTTGCTATAACCTAAAAAGTACTTTAGCATCATTTATACTGGTTTTCCGGTTCATAACAGATTCAAACCGATTCATAATTCAGTCAAAAAATTCCGTAAAATAGTTTAAAGAGTAATAAAAATAATTTTTGGACCAAAGTTATTCTTTATAATTATAATTATTATCGGTTTATAACCGGTTCATTACCGGTTCACAACAGATTTGAACATATTTATAAATCACTCAAAACATTGTTGAAAATACACCTCAGAAGTAATTTAATTGAATTTAGAATAAAAATTAGTTATCGATTACGAACAGGTTCATTACCAGTGTTGAGAACAGATTGTAACCAGTTCAGTTTTATCAGAAATTCTAAGACCTTTCAAAATATTTCCCAAAATACATCTCAGATTAATTCAACGGTATTTTCGTACATGGATGAATGTCTGCCTAGGTAATCTCTAAAACATATCCAAAAATGAAAGTTGCATTTTTCAGCCGATATGTATAACCCTTGCCGAAAATCGCAAGTCGATACCTTTCTTAGTTTTTGAGCTATTAAGCTCCAAAGAGCGGCCGGACGGACGGACGGGAACGATTTTCATTCATCCATATATTCGTGATCAGGAAGTGGCTAAACAGATTCTGGCAAAGTTTGGGGCCGATCGGAGGACATGAGATTTTGTTAGGATTATAGTAGATTGTTAAGCATCTCACCTAAAACGTATTACAAAATGACGCACCAATGAGTAATTGGTTCACTGTTGTGCCTCGTCATAGCACTCCTTAATTGCCAGGAAATGTTCAGCTACTAATTCTTGTGAGAAAAAGCATTTATTGCAATATTGATTTTTTAAATTGTATTTATAGTTAAAATAAGAAAAAAATTAAAAAGATCCCTAAATCGACACTTTCTTTTGATATATATATTTTTTAATTTTAATATATATTTGGAGATATAATTTTTATTTCATTTAGGTTTAAAATAGAGAATGTGTTTTCTTAAGAGAATAAACTTTAATTTATTTCAATCGATGTACTTATAAATCTGCTCGGTATTCCTTTGCTAACCTGTCTGTATCTTCGAAAACATTTTGAATCGGCTCTTGATTTTACTGCTCGAACTAAAAGAGCGAGCTGTATCCATCTACTTTTTCCAACTTATCACTGTTCTGAAGTTTAAACGATAAAACATATCAATTTTCGATTTTCGGTGAATCCCAATAAAAAGAAAACATTATTAAGGGCAATCTTTTTTCTTTATCCTTTAACTCCATCCAACTCCTCCAAAAACATATTTTTTTTTTATTCTTTCTCAAAATTTTCCTGAGCTATTTTAAGGGTTTTCGGACGTGTTTTGAAGTTTCCTAAGGTGAACATTTTGTCCATACATACATATGACCGGAAAATTCGCAACTATGAATTCTTTATTATCAGCGTTCCACTACTTTGTAGGGTTCATTTTTCAATTGTTTTGATTAAATTTAGATTTTGTGAAAAAGGCCTTGGAATTTCCAACCCGGCTGCATCGGTCTTAATCCGTAATTGATTGATAGTAACCGTAATTGATTTATTTTTTCGAGAATGCGTTTTATTTGTGCGAAAGCATATTACTGATATCAAGTATATTCTATTCTATATTGCTACCTCCTTATGCAATTTTCTATTTCAGTTTTTTTTATTTTGAATCATTTTAATAGGTAGTACAGCAGAATACATCCAAAAATTATTCAAAAAGATTATTCGCACGAAGAGCTCTATCTTGTGAATTCGTGAATTCTGCAAAGCTGAGGAAATATTTAATTGATTTTTTCTAACTTGTAGTGCAGGCTAAAAACTTTTAATGTGAAAATCGTAATTAGGGTGGCGGCATTACTCGTGGCCTCTGTTTTTACTTTGGGCCTCCTTGTAAAAAGCTTTACAATGTTACACAGTGATTTAGAAAACCCCAAAATTAAAAATATTTACTGTGTTATAATAACACATTATTTTCGGTTTTCGGAATAATTTTCTGACAAAAATTGCGACGAAGCCATGAGTAAAGACTGGCCACAAGAAATGCCGCCACCTTACTTGCTTATGTGTTCCCAATCTTTAGTAAAAATATTTAATTATCTTCACAGTAATTAATTAAATTGACTGAAATTTATCGTAAATCCCAGGCTAACATTATCGTTTAACCTAGAGAACGACTTTTGTGCAAATAAACTGCTAAAAGCTATATTGTTCACAAAACTTTATATTTGCAAAATTATACCACAATGTGATACTTTGCAATATGAAGTGGAATTTTATGAAGAAGAACTTTCAGTAGTTTGTATAGCATTTGTTTATAGTGAAAATGATTGAAGATATTGATATAAATCTCTACAGTCACTAAAATTGCCGAGTTAATAATCGGCTTGATTGAAAGGATATAATACCTCTATTTTCAACAATTTGTCTTACAATGTAACGATTGTTAATGAATCGTTATCAAATCGAATATCACTTGAAGTCAATTTCTCCGAATGCAGAAATAGGTACACTTTTTAACAAAAAGAAGTGAAAATTCTCTTCATAAATTTGCGATGGAAAGCAGCTGTTGAATGCATATTTCTGTTGGATTTTTTGTCCCATCGCTTTTGCCACATTTCTTACGCAACAAATTCGCAGAATTTCACTGAATTTTGATAAAGTGCTCCTATAGAATGACATTTGATCAACGAATTCCTCATTTTACCAATCTGGTCATTTGACTCAGTGAATTTCGCAGAAGATCTCTCTATATATTCCATCAAAAACTTAATGATCAGCCATTAAAGCTCGGAATTGCGAGTCATTGAAGCTTCAAAAGTTGATAGCATTCCCCTTCTCGTTATTGGCTATTTCACTGGTTGATGATAAATTTGAGCGCAAAATAGAATAAATCCAAACAATTTTCCAACATTACAAAATTTTTATTGATTGAGTTATAAAATTTTTGCCTCACAGCGTATGGTTTTTCGCCAGAAAACCAATTGAGACATTTGAGAGATTGGGAGGGAAAATATAAAGTTAAATTGATGAGAATTTGCCAGATTCAAAAAGTAATTTATGTGCGATATAATTTAAAGTAAAGTACAATTAGTGGGAAATTATTTGTTCATTACATTCGCACTTCTTTACAAATTATTGCCATATGCCGAGGGCATTTGCATGGCATTGAGAGCAATTGGGAAAACATCCTGAAAATCAATCAAGAAATTTTGTGGGATTTATTCTGAGAATAAATTCTGCTTTTGGCAATTTATGAATTGTTGATAGAAAAACATTTGCAATTATAGTTTTATAATCATTTTATGATGAAGCTAAAATTAGCGAAAAATTGAAGAATTTTATGTAATAGCGTGGGGTGGCATTACTGAGATCTTCGATTCGTTTCCTTCGATACCGAGATGTATGGCGGGAAGACTGAATGTAAACTACAAGGGATTTTTTTTCTATGTTTTACCGCGAATTCCACAAGATCTCGCAGCAATAAAATTTGGTCTCATGTGTCAAAGGCTTTTGTGCGGAAAAATCCCTCACATCGAAAAGTGTCACAGGGAGAAAATGTGGAAACCGCAGTGATTTCGTAGTGGGAAAATACCACACGATGGATCTCTTATTACCATCCAGGGTATAGTTGTGTGGTAAAAAGTTGGCGTCTCTATCGGTGATGGGAAAAAGGTTGGCTGCAATATGAAAGTTGCCTCAAAAAGTTGTAAGCTCTTTTCCGCGATGGCTCGGGGATTTTGGGTTGTATGAGTATGGTATCAGCCACATAGTATGGACTTTAACTACATTCCAGCATGGAGGACATTCACAAGTATTGTACATGTCAGCGCCATATGTTGAATGGCGAAAAGGATGGGCACAGCATAAGAGCATAAAAGCGGAGTTTTGTGCTTTCAAGAGCGGTGACGATGGAGGTGGAAAACAATAATATAGCACAAGAGGCAGGAAAAAAAACTGCTGAAAACCTCCGACATATCCGGACAATGGTTGAGTACCAAACAAGTGAGGCGGAGTGTGGAGCACCTATTAAAAATGTAGTACCAGGATTTTCGACATGTGGCACCGAGGTGAAAACCTCTTGACGAAAAAAAAAGAGAGAGGGAATTTTCCGGGGAATTATACTGGTTTGGGATGGGGGTTAGGCAAAGCTTTCCCACATGTGATATTTGTAACCCTAATAGGGGTATGTTTTGAAAGAAACTTTCACTCAGAGATCCTTCTTTTGCCACAGATAGTTCCTTTTTTTTTTGGTAGAGCCTTCCACGATGAGTGTTTACGAGCTATTGATAGCTAAGTCTTGAGTTTTGTGCTTCTTTCTTACTAACAGTGAGATGGTGAAATCTTTTCAATTTCAGCCAATCAGACATCTACCATGGAAGATGACACCCTCAAGTCGTTGAGATATTGCTTTCAGCGAATTCTTGTGCCATGTGTCGTTATCATTGGAGTTCTTGGCAATTTTGTCACCGTTATTGTTCTCACGAGGTATGTTCAGTATATGTCACATTTCATTATTGCCCAGCAATTGTAGTGGAACGTGGGGCAATTTCATCGTCAGACGCTTAATAACTATTTTTACTACGAAAATACTCTGAATAAAAATCAGTCTAATACGATGGGAGAGGTGGGATATATTTTAGCAGGATAGTCACGGGTTACACGACCTTCAGACTAATGAATTATAATCTTGTAATTTAACACTTAAGAGTTTTCAAAATTAATGACTCTTTGTCAATAATCTTTTGAGTCGAAAACTCCTATAGGGGGAAGTGGGGTACCTTTTAATTGGGACGGCTTTTGAAATTAGGCTGTTTTCTCGTATTTTTAAAAGAAAGCGGGCCTTATTACACTGAGAAAAAAAAGAGGGTGCGATTAACATTTTTTCCTCAGAAATTTAACACTTTTTAGGTGTAAAAATATATCAACATTTTTTTAATGTTAATTTTACACCTTTTTAAGGTTAACCCTCTAACGGGTAAGGCCGCCTCCAGGCGGTCTTCACAAAAATCACATTTACAGCGACAATAAAGGTTTTATTTATTTAAAAGTGCTATAGTGTCCTCGGTAATAGTCTTATAAACATCTCTTGAAAGTTTGAACTCATTTTGACTTTTCGTTTTGTTGCTATTCCCAGTTTTGTGTGACAGGTCAGAGAAAAAGCAACAAAAAATATTAGTGCAAAAAAACTCATTTCCAATTTCCATAAAAATACCGATTTAAAGTTATCTGACTAAAATAAATTTATTTTTTTCTTAAAGATATGTCATTCTACTTTGTATATTTTATTTAAAAAATTGAAAAAACTAAAAATGTGAATTTTAGAAGCAAAAAGAGTTTCACAGAATATTTTTATATTTTCTCACCTAGCGCCTAAACTAAAAGAGATAATGAAGAATGGATGGTTTTTTCGACTTTATTGGATTATAATTATCCTAGAAAACATTGTTTTAAAACTTTTTTTCGCATATTAAAGAAAACACCGTTAGAGGGTTAAAATTAACATGAGAAAGGTAACTTTAACCTCTAATACACCTAAAAAGTGTAATATTTACACCAATTTCGGATCAATACTGCAGGGTAAAATTAACAATTCCGGAATGTTATTTTAACTTTTTCGGATTTCTCTCAGTGATTATATAATTTAGGTCTATCAAAATAATTACAAAGCTCAATTATATCATGATATGACTCAATTCCATTTCAAAATTGAATCCATTTAAAAAAGCCCAATTTCAAAGTTGCCCCACTTCAAAGGTGCCTCTTTTTCCTTAAGTTAAAATTTTGTGGAAAACCTAAACTCAGAAATAGATTTTTGCTCAAATACGAAACAGCCTTATTCGATATATTAGGGAGAAACTGGAAAAACAATTTTTTGAAAATGAGGATTAGCCACATTCTTTTAGGTTTAATAATTTCATAGCAAACAAAAAGCTAATTCTTGGACAAGTTTTGCTTGGGAAACCGAATAAGTTTAATTAATACTAATACTAATAAAATTCAGAGGTCGGGCTTGCTAATTAGAAAGGACTTTAAAAAAATGAGAATAAGTCTTAAATCTAAAACGGTCTTCAGGCTAAAGACTTAGTCCAGTTCTCCAAGTATTTAGAATTTCTAAAACAGAAATAATTCTATTGATTTTAAAGTTTCTGTTGGATCTTCTGCCTTGAATTTCAATTTTGAATTTTTTTTTTTGAAAAATCTTGCTTTTTGTGAAATTAAAACAGTTACGTAACATGGATAAATATTAGGTTTGAAGCCCGTATAATGTCCATGTATAAAAATTAACAGCTGAAGCATAAAAAACGATAATTCCTAGATTTTTGACTCTTCGGACCCCTGCAGAATATGAATTAAAACTTTAGCCAGAAAAACACATTGGGGTAGTTTTATACATTCCCAAACAAAACACTTACACTGGCCATAGCAAGTTCACAATTTATTACTTTTTATAGGTTTTCGCTATCATTGGTAACTCTTTTGGGTCCCGGTCAAAATCCCGAAATCCTAAATCCGAATTTCCAAAACCATAAAAAAGTTAAAATCCCTAAAAAGCCAACATCTCGAATGGATTAAAATCCCGAGAAGCCAAATACTGAACCAAGAGCTACCAAATACTGAAAACCAAAATCTGGGAAATACTAAAATCCCGAAAGAATCAAAATCCAGAAATGCTAAATCCCAAAAGGGTACAAATCTCAAAAGCTAAGATCCTATAAAAGGGCAAAAATTCTGAAAATCTATTTAAAAATTCCAAAAGTCGTATGATATTTTGGTGTCATTTGCATGGATAAGAAAAAAATTACTGTATAATAAGTATATTTTTAAAATATTTCGTCGGTTGCATCTATCCCTGTCGTATCTGCATTTCTTTTGTATCTCCATCTGGAGCAAGCTACAATACAGACGTCCCCTCTTTCGTAAAATGCTGACACAAAAGAAATGCAGATACGACAGAGGTAGACGCAACCGACGCGATGCGACGATTTATTAAATTGAATAGGGTAAAGTGTATAATTTGGAATTAGTGATATAAGTTGGACAATTCGCCGGTACAAGTTGGACATGGCTTTTTTCTTGATAAATACAGTACAAAATTTGTTTCTAAGCACAAGAAACCAAATTATAAAACTAAAGCATTAAAAATATACAAATAAAAATGAAGTAGTAAATTTATCAAGACGAAAAGCCCTGTCCAAATTATACCATTGTCCAACTTGTACCACTGTCCAACTTGTACCACTTTACCCTATGTGAGGGAACTAATTTTAATAACCAGTCATAAATAATAATAGCACATGAAATACTGCTAATTTTGCTATTCTCCAAATTTGTATTATTACTTACAGCTATGGTCATAATTTACACTTAAATTGATCTAATAATATGAATAAATCACTAGAGTAAGGTCAGTTAGAAAGTACGTGATAAAAACCAAAATTATCACAAAAAATTGTCAGATTATCTATATGGAATCTGAATATAGTCGAAAATATGACTGACTGAGTTTTTCACAGTTATTGTTATGCTATGATCCGGTCAATAATTTTAGATTGATCTCATATTTACAGGGTGAATGAACGTCCGTGAATCCGAAAATAACCGGTCGTTAAAATAAGATAGGTTCGCGAATTTTTGAAAAATAAATTGAACAGGTTAACGCACGCGTAGCTAACATATAGGCGAAAGTACTCTCCCTTCGAACGTTCAGACTTAAATATTTCACTTAACTTAAATATTAAATTAACTTAAATTAACTTAAATATTAGAGGTTCAGACTTAAATATTAGTTAGCTCACCATAAATTATTTACAATTACATGATAATTATGTGTAAGTCCTTTAGGAAAAACATAAGAAAATTCACATTATTTGAAGTCATGAACATTCGAAGGGGGAGTACTTTCCCCTACTCATACGCGTTTATTATCGTATCTATCACAATTTCATATAAATCTAAACCTATTGGAAATTTAGTTAAAGATGATTCTTAACGTATTTTGCTGTTTTGAGAGGTTTTTAAGTGAATGTACTAAAAACATAGATAACTTTAAAACTTATTATCAAACGTATTAGTCCAGTTTTCGAAAAGGAATATAAAGAAGCCAAAATTATTAAAAATGTAGTAATTGTGATATACATACAATATTAAGCTTAAAAATTTACTATATAAATACCATAGATAATGATCGAATAAATAATATTGTATATGCGGGTGACTTTGTCTTGCAAAGACGGCGTCCTTCCGCACTGATGGTCTTCATCGATTGGACAAGGTAGATCGGATCAATGAAGACTATCATTAAGTACTAGAATTAAAAAGGCTTACAAACAGCAGAGGGAAATGTCATCATCGTGGCAAAAATTGTCCGCATTTCCGGTATTAATGGTATTTTTCTCTTTTTTTTAGTTCTAAATTTATTTTCTTAATTTTTTTTCATATAAATGGAAGAAGACCTATCCGTATATGTTGCGTATTATTAAAATAAATAATTGGATTAAATTAGCTATCCATAGAGTCACTAATATGTATGATAAAAACTAATATGTATAATATTTATTATTAGAAGCTACTTAGATTTTTGTTAGGGCTAGTTTAACACTAAACCTACCAAGACATGGTCAAAATGGCCGGTTTGAAAGCTTTTGAAAATTAACATATATTCATACAGTACAATTTCACTATCAAACTTTATGAATTTCTTATGTAATTTACTTTTCAGTGTTTAAATTTGATTTTTTTTTCCTTTTTACAAGTAAAATTTGTAAAAGTATCCTATCCCACCGCGGTCTGTTATATGACCGATATGACCGATATATTGATATATTTATATTAATAAATATACGGGAAGAATCTAATATCGGATTCGTTTATAAATAATTGCTGTTTTTTAATAAATAATTTATTTGTTTAAGTAAATGAAAGAATTTAACATCGGTCCTTGACGTGTAAAAGAGTTCTTTTACAAAGCTGCCCCAGGGGCCTCTCGACATTTCATTTTCCATACGTTTTTGCATAAAGACACTGAAGATTATTGGCAAGTTTTTTCCTAAGGAGAATTGACTTATCAGTCCGATATATTTCGAAATAGTGTATCTAAAGCTATCTAAAAATACATATTGCATAATGTTCTCCGAAATATTACAAGAACTATACGAGCAAATTTATTTAAGTCGTGGTGCAATGGCTGCAAAATTTTTACAAGGAAAAATGAAAAATGGCTTCACTTTTTATTAGGCTTGATGGGCCCCTGGCTGCCCCAACCTTCCATGAACATATGGAGCTAATTTCAATAGAATTTCGATAGATTTATAAGGAAATATAAAGTTTCTGTTGGTTTTCGGATTTACAAATATGTTGAGATTTTGGATAGAATGGCTTTTCTATTAAAGATAAGGACATAAAATTTACCAAGAAAAACTTAAATATTCTTTTGATTAAGAAGTCACTGATTTGCACCTGAGTTTTATAAGAAATTCAATTCAAAAGTTTATCATGAAATACACGTCAAGAACGGATTCTAAGAGTAAACTGCGTTGTGTGAAAAGTTCAAAGCTCAATAAATGGTAATATACAACAGAGTGAATCTCTTAAAATTCTATCATAGTAATTTTAGTTTTCAGAAACTTTTAGAGATTTTCACTCCATAAACCTGCCACATAATCTAAAGAATATTTGGCTTTGATCAAACTGATGGTTCTTGATATAATTGAAGAAAAGAAACTAAAAATAAATTATGATGTACAGGAGACGAATGAGATGCTCTACAAATGTTTACCTAACTGCACTGGCTGTAGCCGATATGGTTTTCCTCCTCTTCAACTTCATCCTGTCGCTGCAGCACTATCCCAATATTAATCGCGCCAAGTATGAGTTGTACTGGCGAACATATGGATTGTCGCATTGGTTCTGCGATGCTTCATGTGAGTGTGGAATATTATAGTGGAAAAGTTTCTGGCATTGTCCAATAAAAAAAGCTCTCTCTTTCTTTTTTTCTCCAGCGTACTCATCCATTTACTTGACGGTCAGCTTTACCATTGAGCGCTATATAGCTGTTTGTCATCCGATTCGGGGTCAGATTCTCTGCACGGAGTCCCGAGCCAAACGGGTCATCGCCGGTAATTCGCTTTGTTTGATAGTAAGCACTAAGAGCCTTATTTGTTAGCCCCAGTGATGCCTAATAGCCACTACAATAGCAGAAATTCCATAATTTAGTATCACTTGTCATGACCTCCAGGTTAAATCATAATCTCAAGCTAGGCCTCAGTGCACAATCATTCATCACTAATTATTGTTTGTACCAGGATTTCAATTGCTTCTATCTCTGAGAAAATTAATTTAACTACCTCTCGCAATCATTAAATCCTAATGGTATATCCGAATCTAAACACTTCAATCTCCCATGATGCTTTGGCACTTTATTTCAAATAGATAGCCCTCGTGAACTCCGCCTCATTGTTTGCTTACGCTGCTTAACTATGCTCCTCTATAAATAGTTCATTCAGAATTATGATATTGCGAGTATGTTTACCCCACTTTAATCTCACTGACTCGATATCGAGATTGCTCAGAAATACCCTTCACAATTATGGGAAAGTAAATTTGTAGGCCACTATCACTCACTGCACTATATTCAAATCCAATGGACGCCCTATTCCCGTGAGGTTTATTGGTTCGATTTTACGATGGCACTAATTGGCAGGATTTGCATCTATCGCGAGGGATTTTACTGCCTCTATTGCATCGGATATATTGATCGAAGAACAGCCCTTTTGTTGACTTGGCTCGATTATCTTCAACTATTGGAGTATATCACTTACACTTACGTAACGGTCAAGCCTTGAAACTATCATAGTCGATTATTGCCAAGAAATCAACAATGATTTAGAGCTTTATTACACACATTGTGAGGATAACAAAACTAATATAGTCTTTAATATTGTATCAATGTAATTAACAACGCATCAAGTCAATTCAAAATTTCTAAGCTTTTTATCTTTTTAACTCTGGCATCTTATGTGCTTCACATTAATTGCCGCTCAAAATAGGATTTAAAGTAGGGGGAGGTAGGGCCACTTTGAGCTGTGAACAACTGTAAGGCCTAGCTCAATTTATAAAAATGTTTAAAATCTTTTATCAATGTATCCTCACAGCTTAAAGTAGACCCACCTTCCCCTATGATTTATGTTTTGAATCGCTAAATAATTACAATTTTATCACTATATTGGATAAAAGATAGACTTGATCCGTAAAAAAAAACTGTTTAAATTGACCGAAAGCATTAATATTTTGTCATATTAAAAAATTATTAAGAATAGTATTTGCTCATTAATGATAGGGTATGTGGGGCACCTTTGAATTGAGGCAGCTTTAAAGTTGAGCTTTTTCTCCCATTTTTAAACAGAACTGGCCCTTATCATAATGTAATTTAGCTCCACAAACCAATTACAGAGATGATTGCATTATATGATGAGGCTCAAGCTCATTTAAAGCTAGAAGGAAAAAGCCCAATTTCAAAGCTGAATCAACTCAAAATTGCCCCACTTCCCTCTAATTTAAAACATTTTTTGCGAGCGAAATCTACTATTTTATCATTAAATAGCTCAAATTCTAAATTTTTAGTAATTAAAATTCACAAATTTAGACTTTAGACCTACCATTACAACAATTAGTAACATGAATCATATAAAGATTTTAATGTGTAAGTAAGATAACATAATAAGCTCGGGACCTACATTCAATATTCTTCAAAATTTAATTACCTTTAACGTTTAACCATAAAGTATAACTGGACAAATTGGGATAATTAAATAGATAGCTACTCTGAAAAAAATGTCTTGTTAAACGAACAAATGGATTTTGCTGAAATTTTGTCAAAAGGATGTTATTTACCAAATTGGAAAAACTTTTCCATATTATGTATAGAAAAACATCATTTTTACAAACTTGTCTTGTTAATTTGGCAAAACATTTTTTTTTTCAGAGTAGATAAATAGATATTTACTCATCAACAATGCCCATAAAGCATAGCACTGGGTCTCTTAATCAATTTTGTATCATCAGTTTATTGATTATTTCGAATCTTACTGGCCAAACTGACAGTGATACTGATAACTGGTTAAAAATGCTTATTCTTCCACTGCAATTTCCTAGAGAAAGATTAGCCAGTGAACCATATGAGTGACAGCTTACTTCTCCAACGCGGTTTCCATGATCAGGATCGGTGAATGATCTGATGATCAATTACCGTGATTAGTTAATCGATATTAAATTGAATAGTGAATCTGACATCTGTTTATCCTCTGACAATTGGAATAGACTCTCAATTTCAGTTTTAAATTCCTTAATCTTACCATTCACAAGTGGAAAGTAAAGTAATTGAACAATCGATTTCAAAATACTCTTGTACTTCTAGTTTTGTTCTCGCGGTGTATTAAGTATTTTTTGTTCGAATTTCCAAGTATCTCGTGTCTCAAAACATCTGTTTTTGATTTGTTATGGGGAAAATCAAAAAGTAGCAAGACTAAATATTACTTTTAACAGTCTCTCACTTAATGTGTTTCACCCCCCCCCCCTCTCAAACAATATTTTTTGATTTATTTCGAAAAAAAAGCTCCTAGATTTTTTTTTCATTTTCGAATACATTTCAGAGATATTTAAAGTGAATATTTAGTTCTTGAGACACCTATGACTGAAAAACATTTAGATATTGAATTTTTAAAGGTTAAAATTAAACCATATTAAATGGCCTATTTCTAAACAGAATTGCCTTAATTGAAACGCTCAGAGCAAAAAAAACTCTAAGTTGAATACATTTACTGATTAAAAGAGCGTTTTTTTGCTCTGAGCTGCTCAATTAAGGATTTTTTATAAAAGACTTTGAAACTTTCAACCTGACAACATCGGTATCAATGGGAAATGAAACGGTAAAGTACCCGTTAATATACTTTTCTCGAATTTACTTTTATAATTGTCCTTATGCTTGTTACTCATGCTAAAACATTCTAAAATGTTCTCTTCTTAAGAAATTTTCTATTCCGGAATGTTTTTTTTTTTAATTTATGGATCAATTGAATTGGTAGTATACCAGTTTATATCCAAAAATCATGCGAAAAAATAACTCACGAAGAGCTCTATTTCGTGCGTTCGAAAATTTCTCAAAGTTGGGGATACTTCGCCATATTTTTTGTAATACAAGCTTTGAATTTTAGTCATCAACGTATGTAATAATTCTATATAATTCCAACTTGTCTAACGATTTCATAATAACAGTAGAACAGATTCCAATGGTTGATTAAAAAAATAAATAAATATTTCTGATATTATAGTCTAAATGTTATATACGTACATATTTATGCTGGGAAGCTTTAATTAAATTACTTTTTTATTAGACTGAAAAAATCAACTTAGTGAATGATACAGTATTTTTTAAGTGTACTTGCCTCATGTAATCCCTTAATGGATTATGGGCCAAAAACGAATTTTACGAGAAAATGTTACTTTTAGACTTTCGATTTAGGAAATAAGATTAAAGTATCAGTCTTTTTAAGTTTTTGCATATAAGAATCCACAACTAAACTAACTAACTAACTAACTAACTACTAACAGATCAAAAACTAAAAATAAAGAGTAGAAATTCATTCAGCAAGAGTACTTAATTTTAAATATCACAGTATATAATAGCGTTTTATTAAATCTAAACAAATTATCTGCATGTAAACGTAACTAGATATTTTTTTAAGTAAAAAAATAGCAATAGCGGATACTGAGACAGAATTAACCATGTATAGTTGGATAGTGGTATCTCATAATTTGCCTGCGAAGGAATATTGAGGAAACCACTGTTTATTTTAAATATATACTTCCCTTCCTATTCATTGAAATACTTATCAGCCTCATACAAACATTTTTTGTACAAATTATACTCAATGAAAATTTTCATTTGATAGCTAATTCTACCCCGGTCTCCTCTATTGTTTATATTTATAATAATAATTTATTGAATGAAGGTTTTTAAAGTATTCCTATTCAATCCCTCTTAACTTTATTCATGAGTTTCGAACGTTTTCTGATCTGAATTGTGCTGAAATTTGCAAGGTATTTTAGTGAAACAAGACCTATCAAGTGCATCTATCTAACCTTTAAACATGGCAGAAGTCTATATACAGGCTTTAATACACCTTTCAGGATGTATTTCATTATTTGTTAGTTTCTGTATACACAAACTAGACGTATTGAAGGATCTCTGACCTCTATTACAGAATTGTTTTAGTTATGAAAGCATTAGATTGTTATGGATAATCTCGTACATTGAGTTATGCTGCCTGAATTCTAACAAGATTTACAAAACATTGTTGTTCAATGAATCTTTTGATAAGGTTGTCTGAGCATATCAGAAAATAATGGATGAACTAGTGAAATTTATTGAACTTTAAAGCTCTTAAAGCTTCGCTATCAATTACATTCTTGTCAATTGTTCCTTGTTTTTGGCGCAAAACGTAAAGTGGTGGTTGTACTATGCTTCCTGCTCACCGGAACGACATCCTTTGAGTACCAGCTGGCCACAACTGAGCGTCACGTCACTAGAATTTCAAGGGAGTTGTGCGTCCCCCTTGAGGCCAATGCCACGTCAGATTCCACGCCACAGAATGAAGAGGTGGATGCCACCACAATAGGAATGCTATCGATACTAGACGTATATGAGGATACTGTGCAGGCCTCAGAGATCGATAATCAAGATTATGAGTTAAATGCCATGAATAAGACCGAGGAAATTGCTGTGACTAACAGTACTGCATCAAAAGACGATATGTGTGTTGTGGTGAGTTGAAAGGAAATAAGCCTTCTGGCCATATAAGTGCATTTTATGACCATCTCTTTGGAAATCAGGAAATCTATTTCAAAGCCATTCCATCGGAACTAGGAAAGAATAGCACGTACAGGACCATTTTCTACATCATGACATCGGTGCTCTTTACTTTCTTGCCCCTCATTCTTCTGGCCACATTCAATTGTTTCCTCATTGCTGCTGTTCATCGTTCGCACAAGAACCGCCATCAAATGACAAACACCCGCCAGGTGAGCTTATTGACCTGTCGTGACATTTTTGAGGCTTTTCTTTAGTCTACTTTTTTTTCCACCTGCTTTGCGCCCCCAGGGAGACACTTCCACGAGTCAAGAAAACAAGGTGACGGTGACACTTATTGCTGTGGTACTACTTTTCCTCGTCTGCCAGACACCAACAGCGGTTTTCCTCATCTACACGTCTTGGGCACCTGAGAGTAACGATCAACGCTCTTTAAATTTAAACCTGGGTAAGACAAGCAATGACTTTTTAAAGACTTTTAAAGTGCTGTGTGAAAATTATGGATATTACACATGCACGTGATGGTAGTTCTATTCTAAATTAAAGAAATAAATTAACAGCATGTACTTATGTTTATTAAGTTAATTAAGCTTTAGGGCTAAACTTTAATTATTGCATCCCCCATTCTAAAATGCCAACAAAACAAAATTTTAAATAGGATTCAAATGTAGATCAATCAACTTAAAAAAATAATTTGGTCCCTTTTAAATCGATATCCAAGGGGGAGATATTAGGGTCGGAAGTGGTGTACAGCTGAAAATGAAGTGCTTGGAAGTCTTTCGAAGTGGGAGCGCTCGAATATAAAGTCTTTTCCGTCTGATTCCATTTTTTTCAGACTATGTTACTTTTAGTTGATATTTTTAATTCAAGAGACAGTATAGGGGATGGTTTTGCACCTGCGTAATGTTACAGCTTCGTAAAAGTTGTTTTTTTTTTCAATTTACTAAATGAATTTCATCCATGGACATACAATCTAAGAGCTAGTCCTACATCTCACATTTCCTGACAAACTTGGAAGCCTAGGCCTTTTATCCTGAGTCCAAAGGCAAAAATAAAAAATGGGCCTAAAATCGAAATTCTGATGTGCAATATTTTATGCATTTTTGCACACTGCAAGTGTCTCTTCGAAAAAGCAACTATCCCAAGTTATAGAGGGTTTATTAGGGTTAATATTTACCGTGAAAATCTTTTGCTTGAAGGGGATCGTTTTTGTGGGTGGAGGAAAATTCATAAAAATTACCACTTTTGCAGCTCAGGAAAATTGAATTTTGCAGATTCGTAAAAACATCTGTCAAAATTATTGACCATCGAATTTGAGAATTCCTCACTGTTTTGCGTCACACTGTGCATGCTACTCGGGATATTTGACTCATCAGAGTTTCCACTGAATAAATTCGCAAGAAAATTGGGATATTTAACACTTTTCATTAAAATCTCGAAGAAAAACACGCACTTCCCTATCAAAATGACACTTCATCAGGTGTTTTTATTTCACTTCTGTCAAATTAAAGATCAAGCGTGAATCTGCTTATGGTAGGTGTGATTCTTCCATTGCCCATGCGGTGAGTTTTGAGAATTTTTCACCCAATTTACTTTGTTTTCAAGCGGAATTTTTCACATTTTACTTTAAATTAATCATTGGTAATTCTAAGAATCACTGATGTTCAAAAAATGTTCTGTAAGACAGATTCGAGACGTTAGAGAAAAACCAAGGATTACAATAGGTGTGATTAATACTTTCTGATTTGTGCAGTGATGAAACTAGACTGCTTATGGTAGATGTGATTCTTTAATTGCCACTTCGATGTATTTTGGGTATCTCTCATTCAATTTTCCTTGTTTTAAAGTGAAACTTTCCACATTTCACTTTAAATTGGAGGCTGGTCATTTTTGAAATCAGTTACGTCCGAAATATGTTCTGTAAGACCAATTGGAGGTGTTAGAGAAAATCTGAGGATTACATTAGGTGTGATTATGAGAGAATCATACCTAACCAAGCTCTTAACTGACTATCAGAATGCAGGGAAAAATGGTTTTCCGGAGTGTCAAAAAACATGTATTAGAAAAATAGCTTAAAATTGATTTTTAATGTGTGATACCTCCTACAAATTGTGAAAACTACTAGATGAAAGTTCCATCTTAAGTAGTGATGCCCAAATTTTTATGTCCGGTGTAATGTTTTCGGGGAAAATGAGGCCTACAGAGGTGGGAAAAAGTGGTACGAAGCTGAGTTAACCAGGGCACCCTCGTAAAAATTGCCGCTACATTTTCATTTTCCTGTAGTGGAAAATCCAAGGACTTCCAGGAATTTTGTGAGGCAGAATTATGAACCCAATAAGTAAGAGATTGTTTTGAGATAGTGATATAATTGATTCAGTGTGTGTGACATTTAATAAAAAATGTTAAATCTGGGACCTCTTTTTTAATACGAACCTTCAAAACCTTCCCCAAATTTGAAAAAGTTTGTGGAAATTTTCAAATTTCGGTTATGGCAATGAAATGAAGTACACGCGCTCGCCTTCATGATCTTCTATAAAAAAAAATTTTGGGGGCTTATTTAGATCGTGTCCTTTCTCTAGAGATGATTAAAAAATTGTTTTGAAAATTTCGAAATAGGGATTTATCCTTCGAAATATCAATTCCATTTTAAACGGTCTCTAATATACATGGCAATATTGTGAGTATCATAATAGAAGATTTGTGGATAACAATTGGAGAAATTGCTAAAAAAGAAAAGCTTGGATGTGTTTAAAAGCTCGATACATAGGTGCCACATTCATTCACTGAAAGGAATAACGAGGACTTTATTAATGTGGCAATTGGAAAAGTAAAAAGAAAGAAATACGTTCATCCATCTATTCCTTACCAAATTGTATTTATTGCTATAAATACTATTCGTGGTTCAGCAAAATGTACAAATTGAATCATCAAGTATTCCATTTGCTGTATTAAAACGCAATGGATAGAGTAATATGGAATTTCAAGCAGGGAAATGGATCAATTTTAAAAGTATGAGAAATATTGCAAACAATGAAGCTCAAAATTCAATTAAAGTATTCTACCTGGAACCACTTTGATTTTTTTACCCATCTTCTTAGTCTATATTTTTTTCCTTATAAAATTCTACTGGAGGCATATCATCTGCATAGTAATACGATTTTCCCTTTGGAATTGTACCTCAAATTGATTAATTTTGTTTTATTGTGAGGTAGGAGAGTATCCTGCAACGAATTTATTATATTTATGAGAACAAAAATCTTTCTATCTATCCATTTGCCACTAATCAACTATATTTTCCAATAATGTATAAAAGTCAATGAAAGTGCATTTTAATATAATCCAAGGGGGAGATATTGGTGTACAGCAGAAAATAAAGTGCTTGGAAGCCTTTAGAGGTGGGAGTGCTCGTATATAAAATTTTTTCTGTATTATTCCGTATTTTTCAGACTACGTTACTTTTAGTTGAGATTTTGAATTCGAGCGGCGGTATAATTTAAAAATGTTTGTTGAAATTTTCAAGTTTTTCTTTACAACAAAAAAAATTGAGCACATACGCTCAAATTGATTTTAGCTTAACTTGTGTTGTAATTTTTCCGAGGAAATATTCAGTTGAATAATAATTTTCCTTAATTCTTACAGGAATTTCTAATAATGTAGTGTCTCGCAGATAATAACATAGCTATTGCAAATGATTTTAAATCAATTTGATATATATTTTTTTAAATTTATCTTAAATATGTATGTACTGGATGATTGTATAAATTCAAGGAACTTTATCGCGAATGTCGTAAAGAGGTATCCCATAGGTTACTTCCACCATTTGTTTGTTTACCTTTTTGCATATACTGGAAAGGTTTAGTGTCTTACATATCTTCAATGGCAAAAATAGTCTTCAAAAAAGTATATTTGTGCTTTTGAGGACTTTTACAAAATATGGAACGAAAAGGTGCATTTGTAATATTTAATGTTAGATTGATTTTGGAAAGGTCTAAGTGATGGACTTCCATAAAAAAAGCTAGCAAAATATCAAAAATATGTGTAAAAATAAATTTCTTCAGATTTTTTTTTTAAAAGATGTCCTAATTATATATTTCATCAGATTAAATAAATTATTGATTTCTAAGTATGAGAAGTGTAGTAACTAAGCATGAAGTGTAGTAAGTGCTGGACATATTGCAACATTTTTGAGAGTGTTGCGAAGTTTTGGAAGTGCGAAGGCCTATTCCATACAAATATTGGAAGTACCTAGAAGTGGTGTACAAATTTTCACCCAAATATCTCCCCCTTTTCGATATCCAAAACAAATTAACATTAGTTTTAGCTCTATTTACCTACTAGTAAATAAAAACTTTAAAATACTCATAATTGGATCCATTTAGGTGTTTCAACGTCATTCATTACATAAGCTTATTTGAAGTAGCTCTTGTTTCTGTACTGTAATAAAGCTGATCTGAAGTAGTGAATAAATAATTTATTTTTCGATTTTTACTTAATGCATAAATAATTTTCTTTTAAATATTTTAAAAATACCAAATATTTAGGTAAATGACAGAATAATACTGGTACACATTTCTGCGTTCCCGCCTATTAATGTCCTTACTGACTAACTGTTTTGAGATATCGACTTGGAGTATTTTTTATTAATGCTTCACTCCTTCTTGTTCAAAATTTTTTATTGGATATGAAAATATGTCCAGTCATTTCCTTCATATTCAAGCGTTTAAAAATATTACTTTTGTGTGATAATAAGAGAATTACACCTAATTGATTGTCAGAATGTAGTGAAAAAATAGTTTGCAAAGTGTCACAAAAACCTGTGTTAGAAATATACTATTAAATTGACTTTAAAGTGCATAATATCTCCTATAAACGGTTAAAGCAAGTAGATGAAAGTTCTCTCTAAACACTTATATGCAAGTGTCCAGTGTAATGTTTTAAATTTAATATTTTAATACTGACTTATGCAATGTCAACAATTCAACAATCCTCACATTTATGAGTTAAATAAAACATAAAAAAGTTATTTAAATATTTATTGTCAAGATTAATTATATTTCTATTCAGAGTTAAAGATAAAATATCATAAAATTATTGCAATCTTACTTAAAATTTTTAGCTATCTACAGGTTTTTAGGGACACTTCCGATCAGCATTAAAATTAAAAATCTTTATCGTCGTATAGGAAACAGTCTTTAAAATATCACTCAAAGACTTAACTTTTTAAAATTTATCTCTAAATTTCAGATAATTTTAAAAATGTAAAAAAATCTACTGCCTAAATTGCTTCGATTTTATTTGAAATAAAAAATTGTCTGGCATTTTTTTTTATTATTTAATTACTGTTAAAAATCAATTATTTAATAAATTTTGTAATATTTTATTTCATCGATAAAATTTATGTTTCAGCTATCGGAAACATTTTAAACTTCCTTGTGACGATGAATGCTGCCTGTAACTTCTTATTGTATTGTGCCTTTTCTGCCAAATATCGAGCAACCGTAGCTCATCTTTTAAGTCGACGACCCAAAAGACAAGTACGTTCCGTGTATTATGCGTAATTGAAAAAAAGATTATCTTAAAATATCCCGAATCTGTTTTGAACTATATCTTTTAGGGAACGGTATCATCTCGATTTTCTCGGTATGCAACTCGAGGAACAGTGGACCAAAGTTTTCGACGAAAGAACAGCACTTTTGGGGCTTCTGGACCTCCGATAGCGCGAAGCAGAGGTCCTTCGTTTTCCTTAGCTCATAGACCATCTATAACACCTTCGGATATGGATAAATTAGACACATCTCGGCATGGTCCACAGGTTTGCACCATTTTTAATTTCTTTAACCTAATATGTGGTAAAGCTTTGGTGTTTGTAGGTCATGAGGAATTGCAGTAGCAGAAGTACCACGTCTAGACGGAGACAAATACTCTTTCAGGATTCAAATAGCAACAGTCGTCGTCCGAGTCTAACAAGGAGTCAATCTTTAATCCTGCCAGTAGTACCAAGACACTCCCCTGACTGCAAATCAAACCCCAATAACTTCTAGCGCTCAAGTACTCATTTAATTTAGGCTTATCCCCTCGAGAACATGTACATAATAGAGAGTGTATTTGTATATGTTAACAAGAAAATTTAATTAACATGCTGAGAAGTTTATGGGGTGGATGTCTACAAGTTGACGGCCTTTTTGAGGGATGCATGGGGGAATTGCTGATTCACGTGTGTTCCCCGGACTTTTGGTTCAATGTTGGCCGAGTAGATATCTGTGGTGAGTTCCTTAAGTTCAATTTCTGAGTCAGATTTTGCCAGAACTGTGGCAGCATCCACCTCCTTCTTGATTTCTGTGTCGTATTTCTGCAAAAGACAGAATTAGTTTGACAGGCAGAATCAATTGAAATTTTGCTGAAGGCACCCATTACCTTAATCTCGTCCTCTGACACCAGTCCAGTTTCAGTGATTTTGTTTTTGAACAGCATTATTGGATCCCTAGTTTGTCTAACTTCTTGGATTTCATCTCTTGTTCTGTAGCTAGTTCCCGGATCGGACATTGAATGCCCTGAATACCGGTAAGTAAAGACTTCCATCACTAGAGGTCCAGTTTTTGTGGCATAGTCAATGGCGAATCGAGTAGCTTCCCTAACAGCAAGTACATCCATCCCATCGACCCAGATTCCGGGCAGGGCATCTCCTCTGGTATAATAGTCAGTGTTAGAGGAAGACCTTGAAGCGCTTGTTCCCATTCCATAGCCATTGTTTTCGCACACGAAGATGCAGGGGACGTTCCACAGGTAGCTCATGTTGTAGGCTTCGAATACTTGGCCTTGATTTGAGGCACCATCCCCGTACAGGGCCAGACAAACTCCTCCGTCGCCTCTGTAATGATTGGCCAGAGCTATTCCAGCTCCAAGTGGGATCTGAGCCCCTACAATTCCATTCCCACCGTAAAAGTTTTTGGCGTACATGTGCATTGAACCCCCTTTTCCGCGAGCACAACCGGTCTTACGACCGGTCAGCTCACAAAGAACTCCCTGTACGGGCACGCCCATTAAGTATGTCCATCCGTGAACTCGATAAGCTGAAATTATGCTATCCATAGGCCTCATTGCTTGCCTCATTCCTGTGGAAAGTATAATCACACATTTTAGACCTTGGATTAATAGTCCTCTAGCGAAATTCTGTAACAGTATGACCAATTATATGAAAAATTAAAAGGAAAATTTTATGGTAAATTCAGAAAAATTAATCCTAAATCGTATTAATAATATCAATTACTGAGAAATTAATAGAGTTCTTTTCAATGTTACTGAATTCCCCTACTGAAAGCTTGTTGTACGGAGTTCGGACTAAAGGATTCAATTTCCAAAGGCTTAGAATTTTTAGTCATTTTAGAATTCTAAGTCAGGTATCTTGCATAAATCATGTTTAAAGATTAATTACAGCAATTAAGTCAATTGATCAGTAAAAAGTAAAATTTGGTCAGTAAAAAGTTAAAAATGAACAGTAAAATCTTCAAATCGATCAGTAGAAATATTCGAATAGTTCAGTGAAAAATTAAGAAATAGGCTTACTACTGGTTTTTAATTTTTCACTGACAAGTTTTTAATTGTTTTTTCCTGACAATTTCGATTTTTTAATGACCAAATTTTATTTCTTACTGCTCGTTTTTTCTATGACATTTTTTCTCCTAAACAATCTTCTTTAACTTCAATGTACTTGACTCAATTGTCTTTGAAAAATACTGAACTATTACGAAAATGTTTTTCCGGAAGTTTCGCGAAATATAGTTCTAAGGTTGTTATTGATTCTTTATTCGATTTAAACCGTTGGTAAGGGATGAATTTCTTAACGTGCCCCGACCATTGGAAGCTCCTGGGAAGTTAAATCTAGCGAATGGCAACCGACGTAGGAATTCATTTGGTGAAAATATTTTTTATTCTGAAATTTATATTTTTCATGAAGTTTTAAGTTCAGTCGATGAAAAAAATTAAAAATAATTATTAATATTAATTGTTTTACCTTGCCCAAGATAATCAACTTAATAAACAACCTGGAATTTAAGACTATAACCATTTAAACCGATATTTCAAGTTTTGTTTACTTTCAGACCACAGAAATAATTATTGTATCTATTTAGGTTAATGGTAAAATGTCCAAGATTTATCTAAATTTAATCCACGATACATAAAATCGGTTTTGATGTACTTAAAATGATTGAATTGGGACTCAGAAACTTGCACAGGAAAAGCTTTTTGTTGAATTTTTAACATGTGTGGCAAAGTGTCTGCCATTAGCTCGAAATGCCTCTGAACAATTTTATGCTTCATCACATTTGGATCTGGATAAACCATAAAATGGACTATTTTCACGATTCCTCAGTTGATGCGCATTTTGGATTTTCACTGCATGATTTATCTTCAAGGCTTGCAGACTACTTTGAAACTTTAAACTCAAAAAATTAATTGCAAACAATTGATTTTAACGTAGAAGATACTTTTAGGTTATTTACCATTTTAGAATGAATTTCCATTTCCTTTACACCCTTTTTTATCAAAGGACTCAATCACTCCAGGAATTCCAAACATTCCATTTTTAAAAATGCCCCCCTAACGTTAACTTCAATTGGTTTGCAAGATAAGCAAAAACTGGCAGATCGAAATGAAACTTCCACTTAAAATTCTACCATTTATTAAAATACGCTTTTATGCAAACTTTTCAGCCAACCTGTATATTTTGGATAAGGAATAATGGCATGATATTCAAAAAACACTCACAATTTTGGTATATAAATAAATTAATTTAGCTGAAAAATCCAAGAGAAACTACTGTCAAGTGCGCTAATCTGGGCGCTTCGCTATGTCGATCGTTATGACTATGTTATCTAGGTAAAATCCATTTAATATATTTTTATTTTTATTAAATAAGTGCCAGCTGGTTTCTGTAATAAAAATTTTCTTGCAGAGATATTTTCGCTAATGATAGCTGGTTAATTGAAAACATTTATTGTTTTTTTTTCCTTGTGAATAATAAATTAAATCCAAAAGTTAAATTAAAAGTGAAGTGCAATCATTCCGCTACAAGGTGAGTAGGTCGATTTTCATAAAATAATAATATTTTATAAAGAAATTAGTTTATTTGTGGCTGTTTATATTTTGCTCTAAAATGGGCGCTTCGCAAATCAATATTTCTTTCCGGGAATCGCATTGTTCAGCACTGTTTTACTATATCAGATGCCAAAGGGAACAAAGGAAAAGATCCTTAAGAACAAACCTTATGGAAGATCTAACGAATGCCTTGAAATTTGTACGGGATGGTTCTACCATAACCTATGCATCTAAAACATTTGATGTAGGGGAGACCGGGGAGGTTTGGGTCACTTTTTCATGTTTTGACTTTGAGACAGTATTCCAGAAAAACACGATAGTGTATTACAATTTTATGCGGTCTATAGGATACTTATGGGTATTGACTTTATAAAAAGTACTCGATAGAACTTGGAAAACAACTGAGTTTTCTTGGAGAAGATAAGACATTTAACTTGACGCTTTGTCCCAAACCTCCCCGATGTGGGGCAGTATGGGACGCAAAAGGGGATGTTTGGGACGCGTTTTTCTCGCATAATTTACATTATTTGAGCACGTTAATTAATTTTATGTACTAGATAAAAAATATTTCTAATAAAAATAAAAATGTTTAATCTTATTTTTTCATACTTAGAAATTAATATCAATTTAATTTGTACAGTAGAGTCATTTATT
The DNA here is from genome assembly GCF_024763615.1 of Phlebotomus papatasi. Classification (NCBI taxonomy): domain Eukaryota; kingdom Metazoa; phylum Arthropoda; class Insecta; order Diptera; family Psychodidae; genus Phlebotomus; species Phlebotomus papatasi. Next base: position 92,433,412 of record NC_077222.1, on the reverse strand, counting down.
GTCAATCAATTATTTAAAGTATTTTCTTCTTATTTTTCATCTACCTTTCTTTGCCTTTTTAATTCATGATCATCAAATTCCTCACGCGAGTAGATTTTCTTGCAACTTTTAGTTTTGAACTCATTGATGGATTCCTGTTTGATTTTTCGACAACTCCATTTTACCTGTTTTTTCCTTATTTCTCTGAAAAAGCTCTCGTCTTGCCCTTTCTGAAAAATTTGTGAGAATTGTAATTGTAGAGGATATTGCTCGAGATATTTTTGAGAAAATAGTTTTTACCGGGATTGAGCAAAGGTCGAATATCCTCTGGAGAGTAAATGATTGATTACCAAGCCATTGATAGTTTAATTGTCCCTGTAAACATCTGCCCTACTGGTAAAGTTTGCACAAGAGGTATATTTCCAGTAGAAACTGGGCATTACTCTCCATTTTGACAATAAAAAATTGCACGCCACCTACAATCTTGTCGAAAATCAACGTCCCATTCATCCCCTTTCAGGTGTCCCAAACATCCCCGCGGGTAGTTTTGCTATTTAAAACCTTTATGCAAAAGACAAGAGCGTATAATCTCTGAAGCTTTTATAAAAATATGTTCTGAGATTATACTGCTAACTAATGAGATAAAAAAGTTTTGATTATATATCGCTGATATAAAATACAAAGAGAAAAACTGAGAAATCAAAAAATACAATTTTTATCAATTTTTAAGAAAGTATTCATAGAATTAAAACATTAAAATTGAAGATATCCATTGTTTTAGTCAAGATACATCTTAATATTGTTTACGATTAAATAGTGGTTAAATCCCATTTATTTCAAAATGAATGAAAAAACTGCCTTGTCCCACACTACCCCTGTCCTAAACTTCCCCGGTCTCACCGATATATACTTTTGATAAAGGAAACCGTAATTTCTACCACTTTATGCAACAGACTACCCTTAGAATTGTTCTTGTAAAGTACAAGTACAACACATCAATTGTCGTTGATTGAATCGATCTTTGTCGCATATTTGTATTTGGTTTTTATTTACATTTGGTGTAAACGACGATACAAAGAAATGTAGAAGAAATTTTCGCATATCAATTGCTCATAATCACAAACAAAGTTAATTGTTCTCTGAAACTTTTTCAGTGGCCACAAGTCGAATTTTCATTCATTCATTCATTTTCAACCGCTTATCCCTATTGGGGTCGCGGGCCCATGACATCCAATCTAGCAGCCCACGCCTGTCGGTCCTCCGCCACTTCAGGAAGATGTTCGGGTTCGATCCCGAGGCGTTCCAAGGCAAGATTCTGAATTTGATTCAGCCACCTTGTCCTAGGTCTGCCTCGAGGCCGAGGTCTCCTCACAATGGCTTGCATAGCTTTTCTGGGGAATCTTTCTTCATTCATGCGTTGAACATGTCCATACCATCGAAGTTGTGATCTCTCAACCCGAAGAAGCAGCTCCTCGACTCTTAGTTCCTCACGAACGGCCACATTCCTCACTCGATCTCTACGAGTGATTCCCTTTACCGCTCGAAGGTACCTCATCTCGGCAGCTTGTACTCGCGATCTTACCCTTTCAGTCATTACCCAAATCTCATGACCATAGGTGAGAATAGGAATGAACACAGCTTTGAAAACCGATAATTTAGCCGATCGACTAAGCTCGACCTTCCTCAACACGCTTCTGCCAAGCTCCCTCATTACTGCAGAAGCCTGACCGATTCGCGACGAGAGTTCTGCCTCCATCCTACCATCACTCGTGAATAACACCCCGAGATACTTGAACTTCTCCACCTGTGTCAATGAGTCTCCACTAACATGTAGAGTGCATTTCACAGATTGTCGGGAAATCACCATTACCTCCGACTTTTTGTCGTTCACCTTCATACCTGTTTCGGCACAAACATTTACAAATCGGTCAAGTGTGCGCTGAAGCTCTTCTTCGGAAGATCCAAAAAGAACCAAATCATCTGCATAGAGGAGATGGCTCACCCTGAAATCCCCAATACGAATCGCATTCCGCCCCCGACTGCGTTCCATAATCTTGTCCATGTATATTATGAACAACAATGGTGATAGAACACACCCTTGACGCAGTCCAACACTCACTTGAAAACCTTCCGATTTGGATCCGTTTACACGAACACAGCTACTACAGTCTCTGTACAATGACTGAATGGCTCCTACCAATTCTTCATCCAGTCCGTACTCGTGCAGTACATCCCAAAGTTGTTCTCTCGGTACTCGGTCATATGCTTTTTCCAAATCTATGAAACAAGCATAGAGTGGAATTGCATACTCCCAAGCCTTTTCGACAATCATCCTCAGGGTAAAAAGCTGATCCGTGGTGCTTCTACCAGGTCTGAAACCGCATTGTTCCTCACCCAGTCTGGGTTCGACTATTTCTCGGCATCTTCTCTCAAGGATTTTGGCATACACTTTGCCGGGCAAACTTAGAAGGGAAATTCCCCTATAATTGGAGCAATCTTTCTTGTTTCCCTTCTTGAATATGGGTACAATGACCCCAACTTGCCAGTCCTTTGGTGCTCTCCCACTTTTCCAAGCCACCTTAAAGACACGCGTGAGCCAATTGACACCCGCTATACCCATGAGTTTTAGCATTTCGGGACGTATTTCGTCAATTCCTGCAGCTTTTCCATCCTTCAATTTACTAATCGCATACAGGACTTCACTCTCTGAAGGACTACTTTCCTCCCTGCCTTTACTCCTGGGTACGTCATCATCAGTGCCTTGCTGAGGATTGAGCAATTCTGAGAAGTCGAATTTTCATAGCGCTTTAAAATACCAAACTCATATTTTTAAACATTGAAATGGTTTCCTTTGTATATTAAAGAAAATGTTTAAGCATGAGTTCATCTTTATAATCAATTTAATCAAAATTACTGATAAATGAGTTTCAATGCTAAAGTCTCAGGTATTTCATAGGCTATATACTTCATTAAAAATTTCGGGTACAATAAGTTGATCTAGTCTCATTATATTAATAATTTATTTTTCGACAAAGATTGGAAAATCCTTCTACCCTTTCAACCTCTTCAAAAACAAAACGAAAACACTCAAGATTATACGTTTTATGATTCTGATTTTCTAAAAATAGAACGTCTTATAAGGTGTACTTTTATAGGTAAATTGATTGTTATTGCCCAGGATGTTCTCAATTACACGTTCTAAGAACTCCCCTACCCCAGAGATGACATACATAAATTCTTCCAGGTTAATAAGCACTCGGGGTCTGTAGCATTTATCATGCTTTTTTCTGCACAAATCATCAGATATTGTTAGCCCAGAGGTTGGTATAAGAAGTGAGGTAGACGAGGTTATAGAAAATCTAAGGAGAAATCTCCATCACGTAGCAATGTGGAGGTGCCTGGTCACATCCACCACCAGGCGCCTCCATTTGCTCCCTGTTGGAATTTTTCAGCAGGAACTCCTGGCCTTCATGAAAATTTCAAATTCAATTCTATTTCTGAGTTTCGTCGTGAGAAAAATTCATCATGTGCAATGTGAGATGGTGGAATTTTAAGTGGGCTACATTATGCAGAATGCAAGACGATGAGACATAAATTTTCAATATGTGCGATATGTTTCGCCTTCATTCTTCCACCATCCCAGAAATGGTGAACTTACCAACGGCACAAGCTTCCTGGCCCGAGTACAAATGGCAGAAGCCACGGACAATTTTCTCCTTGTAGAGATTCCCGGCTGCCGTCTCGATGCGTCTTATTGTTTGCATATCCTTGTACATTTTTATGGCATCGTCACGAGTCAGAGTGACTTTTTCCTTGGGGCCACTTTGGAACCTATGGAGGCGATATGGCTAAAAGAAAGTCACAGAGTGAATCACATTTTTTATATCCTCCTCACATCATTCCTCCCCATCGTCCCCCCCCCCCCTAGGGGATTTTTTCCCATTTTCCACGCACATAATTTTGGTGAATATTTCATATGGAACTGGAATTTTATGTGGCACGAAATATTTGTTTGCCAATAAACAATTCCTCATTCACTGCTTAAAAACAAACAACGGGGTTGAATGATTTAGATTTTAGACATCAAAAGTTGAAATTTGGATGCTTTAGATAGGTTTGTGTACTGTCAAACATTTTCCATTGATTAAATTCTGGTGAAATATTTGGTCTATTTGGAAAATTTAGTGATGGTTGTTTCCTAAAAAGGCGCTAATGAGAAATACTATGGAAATAGTTTATAACGTACTGGTACAGAGGAAAATTATTTATATAGTGTTCATAATACACAAATTTATGAAATTCAGATTTGATTTAGAGTGTAAAGCACACTAAAATACAGCGAAATAAACTGCATAATTAAGATGTTTCGCGGAATTGTGTATAAATTAATTTCTGTTTACACGTTGAACTGAAAAGGTTAACTGATGAATAATGAATTGTTTACACGTACTGTAATGTAAAAACAAAAAATAGCAAATTCTTGTAATTTCCTTTAAAAAAAAAAAGATTTTATAAGCTTTATGAGGCATTCAATTGACCAAAAGGTATAGTACTCGCTGGAATAGTAAGTTCATAGGGGTCAAATTCTCTTTAGCGTATTCCTAAAAATCCTGACTGTGGGAAGTTTTGGATCCTCTTTTTTGTCAGTTAAAATTCATAACAGGTCCTTAACAAATGAAATTTGCTCAGCAAAAAATTCAATTTTGAGCATTAGGGGGAAGTCGGGCTACTTTAAGCTGTTTGGCTACATTGATATACAATTTTTCGCATACTTCTAAAGTAAGTTGGTCCTTATAATAATTTTATTTAGTTTCACAATTCTTTCAAAATCCTACTCAATTTAGAACTTTACCTATTGTATTTTAAAATAATTTAATTCATTTTGTTTCATATAAAAATTGTATCACCAAAATTGATCATTTTTTGTCGGTCAAAATTATCTTGACACATGGCGTCACAGGGCTTCTTTTGATACAGGGCATGTCAATTCAAAGGATTAAACGATTAGGATTGGTAGGTTGCAGCCGTCGACTTGGGTTGACATGTGTCGAATAGACCGTACGCTCTATATTTTATAAATTGGTTTATAGATAATTATTAATTGAAAATACATTTAAAGGATACAAAAATAAATAAATCGTACCATGAGTCAATTTTGTAGTTCAATTGTACTCTCGGTCTTTTTTGGATAATTTTAAGTCAAAAAGATATGGTAAAGCGTCCTAGCTTTGCGGAATGCTCGAACTCACGAGATAGAGCTCTCCGTGAATTAGTTTTTCTCATGATCTTTTGGTACTTACTGGTTTACAAGAGATCAAATTGATTCATAAATCACAAAAGCATTTAAAAAATCAAGAAAATCGATAATCAACCGATTTATTACCGATGAAGACCGATGTAGCCGAGTTCGAAATTTCAATACCTGTCCAAAAAATCCAATTTCAACCAAATCGGCTAAAAAATGAGCCCCCCAAAGTGATTGACCTTTAAGCTTTATAAATTCAAAATGGCGAATTTTCCGTTGATATGTACGTTTGGATGAAATGTTCACCTGGAGTCACTCCAGAACATATCCGTAAATTATTGAAAAAGCTTGGGTCAATTTTGAGAAAAACCGAAAAACATGGTTTTTAGGAGATGGAGAGGGGGATAGGGGAAGAAGGATAAAAAGACCGTCCGTTATCACTGGTAAAAATAAAAGGATCAAATTGATCCAAATTCGATCTTTTTGCAAAGGATGGATCAAATTTCAAACCTTGAATGCACATTTATCATAATCGAACGTGTCAATTTGATCCATCCTTTACAAAAGGATCAAATTTGGATCAATTTGATCCTTTTATTTTTACCAGTGATCATGTTCACTTATGGGGGGTTATCGAACACCTTAAGTCGATATCTTTTACCGTTTGACGTCTGGTTTAGGAACAAACTTAAGATCAAGAAAAAATTTCCAAAAAAAAATTCAAAAATCGGTACTTAACCGTTGAATTATCCGGTCATAGATATGTTTGAACGAAATTTTCACCTGGACTACCTCTAAAATATATCCGAAAATCATTGAAAAAGCTTGAGCCAGTTTTTAGAAATAAACAAAAAAACATGGTTTTGGGTCATCGAAGACTGGACGTCGATATCGTTTGGCGTATAAGCTATAGGACGGTGAAAAATTGAAAAAAGACGATTATATAACTGCTCTCAATTTGAGTTCGAGCAGTAAAACATGTTATAAATATAGAGCTTTTTAAAAACTTTGTCCGGATGACATATAATCCGGGCAACAGTTTAGTTTTAAGAATTTTGTTAAAGTATCGTTAACGTTTTTGAGGTTTTAGGTAAAGCCGGTTAAGCAAATGTGCTTCAATCTACTGTAATTCTTTGTTTTACTGAATGTGATTTTTTTTTTTAGAAAATCTGCATATTTATTCAGAGAGAATACTCTTATAAACTCTCTTATTTCAAACGTTTTGATGTGTATCAAACTCCTTAATCCGTGTGACATTTCGGTCCCGCGATAAGCGAGAGTCTACTGTATTGCAAATATTTAGGAAACTATTTGAATGTTTTCTTTCTCACATTTCAACCCCTTGTAATTTTTATATAGCCAAAACTATTTTAAGTACTGATTAAATAAAATTAATAACTGCTCTATATGTCAATGTCGTTATATGAAAATGAAACAAAAGTGAAACAAAAAATTCGTAAATAAAGCATTAGTAAATAAATCCGTTTTCCCTGATACATTCTTAAACATAATGCCAGTCATCTAAAGCCAATTGCTTCTGAAAAATTGTCTTTTTATGATTTTCAAAAAATTCATCGCAAGAAATCAATCTCTGAGAAAATTTATTCCGAGCACGTTTGAGTTCAAGGGACGTCTCAATGAAAAACATTTACAATCCTTTGAGTGTCAAGATCAGATGATCTAGCCATTTGAAAGACTTACTTTAATCTTGAATGTCGCTTCTGTTGCATAATGTCTCGAAGTTTTTACAGTCGTCTGAAAAATTAAGAGAATTAGATGAGTAACTGCACTTTAAAACACATCAAATTAAATGCACTGCACATTGTTGGCACTTCTGCAGAATACAGGTAGTTCCAAAATCAAATTTCGCAGCATTTTTATTCAGAGCACGTAAAAATCGAACTGAGGGAATACAATTAACAATTCACACTGCAGTGATTTTTGCAGATTTTCGCGACTTGGTCGATGGGAAAGGGAAAGAGATAGAAGACAATTTACAGATAGATGTTTTACCCATGCATAGTTTCTGTGTCTGTGCGAATATCCACAGAAGCGCATCTTCTGCTCAATAATGTATCGTGATTTGATAAATAATTATCTTGGAATTAATGCCCGAATTCGTATCTGGTGAGTCTTTTAATAGATCCCGAAGACATCAATGTGATTTTGGATGAGTTTCGTGCTGATTACTCGGATGATTATGCGTTTTCGGTTAAATTTGAACAACTGACTCCTATAAAATTTTGTAAAAGGAAGGTAAATTATTTCTGGGACTTGTTGAATATCCCATTCAAAAATGTTTAAAGTAAAAATCATTGCTGTTTTCTTAAAATGTACTTGACTCTTGGGAATAGGGATATTTTTCTCAGTTTCGTTAGAAGATTATCAAGTCAATGGAGATTGCGCACAAAATATACACAGTAAAAAGTCAACAGGATGTTATTTAATGATTTTCGCAAACATTTTAGTAAAGTTCATTAATTTTTTACACAAAATTTCAATTGAATCTTATGAATGGATTATTGATCCAAAGATATCTCAAAACTTGATAAAGTTTTAAGAAATTTTATGTCTGAATATTGAGAATGTTGCATTAATTTAATTTTTATGTAATATTTTTTTTTGAAAGTTGCTAAGAAAATATGGATGCGACTTTTTGGTCAGTAAAAAATAAAATTTGGTCAGTAAAAAATCAAATATGGTCAGTTAAAAATAAAATATGGTCAGTAAAAAGTCAAAATTGGTAAGTAAAAAATCAAATACGGTCAGTAAAAAATAATATACGGTCAGTAAAAAATAAAATACGGTCAGTAAAGAATAAAGAATCTGCTCAGTAAAAAATCAAATTTGATAAGTAAAAAAATAAAATTTGGTCAGTATAAAATAAAATTTGGTCAGTAGAAAATCAAATTTTGTCGGTAAAAAGTTAAATTTGGTCAGTTAAAAATAAAATTTGGTCAGTAAAAAATTAAATTTGGTCAGCAAAAAATCAAATGTGGTCAGTTAAAAATAAAATATGGTCAGTAAAATATTAAATATGGTCAGTAAAAAACTTAAAAAATCGGTAAGAAATTAAAATTGGTCAGTAAAAAGTCAAATTTGGTAAGTAAAAAATCAAATACGGTCAGTAAAAAAATAATATATGGTCAGTAAAAAATAAAATATGGTCAGTAAAGAATAAAGAATCTGGTCAGTAAAAAATCAAATTTGATCAGTAAAAAATAAAATTTGGTCAGTAAAAAATCAAATTCGGTCGGAGAAAAGTCAAACTTGGTCGGTAAAAAGTTAAATTTGGTCAGTAAAAAATAAAATTTGATCAGTATAAAATAAAATTAGGTCAGTATAAAATCAAATTCGGTCAGTAAAATATTTAAAAAAAATGGTCAGTGCTTCGGGAAGTTATCTGTATCGCCTGTTGAGGCAAAGAGAAATTTTCTGTGTTTTGGGAAGATATCAGTAGCACCTGTAGAGGCAAAGGGAAATTTTTTGTGCTTTATAAAGTTATCAGTAACACCTGTTTAATTTTTATACAAAATTTAGGAAAGACGAAATATGAAATACGCAATGGTAAAATATGAAATGTACTAAAATACGAAGTTTCCGCAATACGAAATGTGCAATACTTTTTATCCGGATATGCAAAATTTTAACTTTTATTGATTTCCTTTTAGTTTTTTGTTTCATTTAATTTTCTAAATTTTCTTTTTGTAAGAAAAAGATCTTTGAATACTCAAAATGTGATATTTTCTAATTTTCGTAAATTTTTCTCTTATATGTTTGAATTAGTTAATTTAAACTGTTAAGATATTGATAAAATATTTCTTGATATGAAGACAAAGAAAAAGTATTAATTTAGTTTATAAATTTCATTCGAAGTTAAACTTTTCTTTTGTGTCTTTCTATTTGAATTTTATTCTATTCACTAAGGTTTTTCATTTTAAAGTTTTGTAAAATAGGGGAAGAGTACCCCGGATCGGAATGTCAAGAGATATGTTCCATATTTAGTTGAAAATATAATCCACAGAACATTATTTGGTATTTTTATGTATGCTAATTGATACATTAGTGATCCCTTTAACTATATCTGTGCTTTTGAATTTTTCATTTTTACAATAAATTAATAAAAAAAAATATGTGTAATTGTAAACTTGCACTCTGTACCTCGGATCGTCAGGAATTTAATCAAGTGTCTCAGGGAAAATTGGTTTTATAAATAAAATCTGAGTTAATGCACTGTATTTTGTGAGAATTAAATGGTAAAAAGTAGCTTATAATTTTTAAAAAATCATTTAATTTGGAGCAACAATGTGGTATTAACCCGACGATCCGCGGAACACTGCCGATCGCTGGTACTCTTCCCTTATTTCCGATATTTTTTTTTCATTACTAATAATGCTGGTTATTATCAAAACGAACAAACGACACAACAACATCTCGGAAAATTCACGTGAATGCATTTCTGGTAAATTAATAAATAAATCCATTGAAATGAATAGTAAATTAGTTCTCTTTTATGGCTATTTATGAGTTTTCTTTTTATTTCCACAGCGAAAAATAAAAGTTTTTGTATTATTTGCAGCAACATTTTCTAGAATATAATTAAAATTGTTGGAAAATAATAATATTATGTTCATTTTCCTTGTTTTTTGTACCCCGAGTCCAATTCATCAATTGTTTGGGAAGATGATTTCCAGAAGAATAGGGGAGCTAATTACTGGAATGTTATGTGGTATTTTTTATCATTTGTTCCTTTCTTGCGAAAATAAATAGTCCATTGCGAGCAATATTGTGCAAAAAAAAGAGCACTCAACTGAAATTTATGTTGCGTTCAATGGGGAGATTTTTCAATTCATGGAAGCGTGTTAAGAGGATGTCTGTCTTGCAGGTCGACTTTTAAATTTTTTCCCTCAAGTATCTTCGCAGTGTTTGACTTCAGAAATGTGATCAATTTCCTGACCTAGATAGTACGATAGGAGTGGAAGGCCGGAAATTAGCCATAAGAACTCCTCAAATCCGGAAGTGCGGAACTTTTCTTCAATTCAAGACGAGTGTCGATTCATCAAATGGGGATGATTTTAACTTATAACAAAAGTGTCTTAAATCCTCATTTGACAGTACAGCCCTAAGGTAATAATTTTAAGATTTTTTTTCAAACCTTATAAATCCCATGGGACAAAGTCAGGAGTGACATGATAACTTCTTTTTCATAGTATTGACTGTCGATTATGAAAATTTTAAATGATAGTTACAATTTTTCTTTTTCAAGTTTTTCTAATTTTGTAACAAAATATTACTGGGGCTGCATGTTAGGGTAAATGATCCTTTATTATTTAAGCAATATTTTTCCAATCTTTATCGATTAGTGTTATATATTTATAAATCTATATTGAATATCGTTTAATAGTTCACACCTGACACACCTTAAGTCATAATTTTTCTCTTAATGGCCATGTATTGGTTTCATTGGCACTTGTACCTGCAAATATCTGGGAATTTTGGTCCAAAATGTTAGGATGAAATATTCCCTAGCTACCCTCAGGCACTTCACTCACAGTATCTGACACTTTTTCGCGAAAGTGTGTGCAATATATCGTCTTTAATAAATAATAAAGTACACTCTGTGACTCTCACATAGAACCTGAGGAAAAAGAATCCCATGAAGTTATAGATGTGGCAAATTTTTCCTCCTCTTTTCTCTGTCTGGTTTGTGCCACGTCTGGAGAATCACTTTAGAGATTCTTCCTCCTTTTTTTCCGGCAAAAAGTCGATGCTGGAGAGCCCAGCACGGGTAACATAATCATAATGTAATAGACGGAAAGAGAAGAAAGGAGCAAAAAAAAAAGCTCACAAAGCGAAGCTTTTCGCAGCCACACACTAGAATTGTGCAATGGTGAGAGGAATAAGCTTTAAATCTCCATTAGTGGTGATGTATGAATTTTCCTGCAAATGGATTGGTAAATTGGGAAATTTTCAGCTTTCTAAATTGCTATTTGCGAAGTTTTTTCCCATCCACTGAGCCTCACACATGCTTCAAAAAATGAAAATTCTTACAAAGTATAGAACTTTGTGGGTGGCACATTCCGAAAGATCCAGAAAATTATGCAAAAGAATTTTCCCAATGAGGAAATTCCTGCAACTTTTCTTCCACTTATTTGAAAGTTGGAATGTGTTTGGTGTACTTTTTTTCGAATGTAAAACCACAACTTAAATGTAAATGCATGTTTGTTCTTTTGAGAGTCTTTTGTATGGAGGTGAGGATCTTAAAAGTCTGCAGAAGAAAAGCCAAAGTTTTGTACACTCTCTCTCTCTATAACACTCATGATGCACAATAACTGCACTTCATTTGCAACCAAGGGGTGAAAAACTTCTCCGAATCATTTCATTGTCATTTTAATATCAAGAAATGAGAGAAAAGTGACAAGATTTAATACTTTTACCGTCCGTTACAAGGCTTAGAGAGGGCAAACGGTAAGAGATATCGATTTAATATTTACGGGTAATCGTCTTGTTGACCCAAAACATGTCTTTAAAAACAGTTTCTCAATAGGGAAAAGTGCTGAACACACCTCATGACTTAATCTGAGAGACGGCTTAACGTAATTATAATAAAAAAAAATGATTAAACTACATTTCGATCAGTTTCCGACTAAACTGTATCTTAGCTTAAATCGTAAGCATGTCTACACTGAGAAAAAAAAGAGGGTGCGATTAACTTTTTTTCCTCGTAACTTTAACACTTTTTGGGTGTAAAAATATATCAACATTTTTTAATGTTAATTTTACACCTTTTTAAGTGTAAAACAAACATGAAAGAGGGTAACTTTTACTCCCAATACACCTAAAAATAATGCAGAGTAAAATTAACATTTCCGGAATGTTATTTTAACTTTTTCGGATTTCTCTCAGTCAGTGTAGGGCATCAGTGTCTCAAATTTCGGCGTAAGGATTGTTTTTGGAACCTTTAAAAATAGTTTATTATCTTTGTTTTCGTTAAATAAATTCGTAAAATATTAAGAAAATGTATAAAAATATAGACATTGTTTTGGGTAATATTCTGGTCACTTTGAATAGAATTTTGGCCAGCTTGTTTATGACCACCTTGTGTGGAACAATTGTATAAAGGGATAACCGACGGTGGTGCAACTGAGCTAGGTTTTTTCAGGACAATCTTTCCTTCCGTGTTTTCCACCTTCTGTGCTTGTAAAATCAGGATGGGCAATTGACAGTTTCATTCCACCGTCATTGAGGTACGTGACAAGACACAGTTCTTAATTTGGGCCTACCAGTCGGATCTTGAATCAGCACTGAATGAGAGAAATCCTTTTTAGGTGTGTTAGGGGTTAAAGTTACCCTTTTTCATGTTAATTTTACACTTAAAAAGGTGTAAAACTAACATTAAAAAATGTTGATATATTTTTATACCTAAAAAGTGTTAAAGCCACGAAGAAAAAAGTTAATCGCACCCCCGTTTTTTTCTCAGTGTGAGGGCTAAAATATGACTTAAAGCTGGGTGTTAATGTTAATTAATGGATCAACGCTGGGTCTCCCTTACCCTGTGTCAGACGGGATAGAGACCTTGTAGTTCAAATTGAAAAAATCGTTACGATTTAAACAAAAAATTTCCTCCAACAGCCACTGAGGAAGACATGATAAGTGTCGAAAGCTCTGGTGAAATTGTGTGTTTTATTCATAGGATTTGATCAACAAATTCCGACGCTTACAGGAAGGACAGATTATCCTGAAAAACTCAGCTCTGTGTGGAATAATGGATAGAAAAATTTAAAAACGCAATACGAAACGAGTTTAATATTTAGCTTATTACTTTTATATGATCCACAAGCCTTGAGATATTTTATGTAATTTATCCTGAAGACTCGAAGAGTTAGTTTTGGCTTGGCAAAAAGGCCTTTTCCACATCATCTTTTTCATAAAGGCGATGCTTTTTTTCTTTCTTTAGAAATTTTACAACCTAGAAATATAAAAAAAGAATTAAAAAAATAAAATTTTAGGGAACCAAAGATGTGGCCGAAATAGCAAACATTACCTCATTAGAAAGACGCTCACAAAATGTTTACATTTTACACGAAATACTTGATCCAGCTGGTAAATTTCACTCGTGATCTAAAGAACACTTCACTATTATTATGAACAAAAACGTTTTCTAATTAATTTTAATTGAAAACCTCGAAGGACAATCATTTCCATTTTACCAGAAACCACAAGATTGCTAGAGTAACGCAAGTGATCTGTCAAATGTTATGTAAGACTATTTTCACTTCTACACCGAATTGGAATTCAAATATATTCACAATTTAATGATTATTGTATTAACACCTTTAGTTCCTCGGTCGAAGTTAAATTCCACGTGGCCGAAATTTAAAGCTGACCGAAATTTGACACACACAATTTTTGATAGGGTTTAAGTAATATTGCAAAGAGATAGAAGAGTAAGAGGTTCGCAGTGCAACGAAAGCTTTCGAAAGGAAAGGATTTTATTCTGCGCTAATGCTCTTCTACTCGATGATCCCCAGATTATCGTTTGGAATTGATTATAACGTTGGTTCCTTCATTCGTCCATCATCATTTTATAACCAAATCATTTGCTAGCAATTTAAACTTGCAAAGGGTCTAATAATTTCTCAGAAAATAGTGAAGAGAGATCATTTAATGTGAGTAATAATAAGGTGATCATGAGGAAAAAGAAATGCTGAATGTATTCTTTGCATAATATTCCCCAAAATAATCGAGTTTGGACCTTTCCAAGTGGGTGACGAGAAGTGGTTACAGAACTGGCGAAAAGTGGTAAAAAGTGGAGACGAAGTGGTTACTCCGGTGTTAAATTGTAAGACTACTGTTTTGATCAATCTAGAGCTAATATATATCAAAGTAGCTTTGTGTCAAATTTGAGTTATCTGATAATAAGGGGGTCAAAAGTTATAATAAAGTTGATGTCACTTTTCCTAAAAGTGGCGATAAGTGGTTACTCCACCCTAACTAATGTGTCTTCACAGTTTAAATAATAATGATAGTTTAGTTATATTTAATTTTAAGGTGATATCATATGTTTATTGTATTACTCTAGACTAGATGCCGGTGACTTTGCTCTCCAGTCTTAGTTATACTTATATCCGATCGGTAAAAAACCATTTTTAAGTGCTACAAAGGTTACAAACAGCAAGAGTACAAAGTCACTCCCGGAGGGCAAAGTCACCCGCATCTACCGTAAATAAATTTACAGAAATTGAATTTGCTTACTATCCCCTCAAATGTTACGCTATTGTAAAATTCTAAAAAAAAAAACTCGACGTAAGGAACTAGGGAAAAATCTTATTTCTTGCTTTCGTCTTGAAAAGCCACCAGTTGTATGTTTATGAAGGGTTGAGGGAAAGTTTTTCTCTTCTGATTTATAATAATCTTTGTTGGACGGAAGTCCCTCAACATGATTATCATAATTAAATCGCGCCTGAATCCCACTAGAGAGCTTTCCGCCACGGAAACTCTGGATTTGTACCTGAGGGTGTGACTTTGCCAAGAAAACTTTCCACAATGAACCCTAGACCACTTTTCTTTCTGCCGAGCGAAAGTTGAAGAGTTAAGTGGCAAGTTTCGAGCCATGGGATAAACTTTTATTTCAAGCGACAGAACATAACACAAGTTTTTCGTGATAAACTATAAAAGAGCGCGCCTTTTCACTATACCCAAGGATGATACACTTGAGATAATTTATTTTTATATCGGACATTGAAGGGGTTCCAAACTATGGGGAGTTACCTTTTGTTATGAGAAGTTAGGGCAGACAATCTCAAGTGGCTGGGAAGTGAGAAAAGATGGGATGATGGTGAAAGTTTACTGCCTAGTGTTTGCCTAAATTACAATTTAATAGGAAAAAGTTATTCAATTAGAAGAGAAAAGAAAAATATAAATTAAATAATTAGATCTCAAGCTTTTGCCGGAGGTTTTTATGTTTCAATTAAAATGTCTTATTGGTATGGCTATATTGGCCCATAGAAGAAAATTCTTTTTCGGTAATCTTCCTTCTTCCACTAATTAATTTTTAATTAACTGTTAGTGCGAATTATTGAAAAATGCACTGAAGAGAAGAATTCTTCAGGAAGAGGTTCCTCTTTCTCCAGACTCAGCCAGAGCAGCCAGACGTCTACTTCTGCAAAAACTGGCACTTTAATATAGACTCTCATTGAATTCTTATGTCCTTGTCTCAAGTTCTACTTGGCATTGTTGGGAATTCTCACAAACGTCAACAGGAGATACTTGAGAAAATTCACCTCCTCCTGAACCTCCCAAAACCAATACAGTGCAATAAAATCTGTCCCATACTGTTGGGTGTCTTTTGCAGGACTTCTCCAGCAATTTCATGAGCTTGGAATTGCTGTAAGTTTTTACGATACTGCACATAATCGTAGAATCACATCTTTTAATGTTCAAGCTGTGAAATTTCCCTAAAAGAGGTAGCACCTTCCAATACCAAAAGCTTTAAAGCTCTTTCCCAAAAGATTTCTTCACTATCTACCATGATAACTTAAATGAAAATAGAGCATAGGAAGGTGAGTTTAATTAAACTGACCTACACAATCTCCGCAATCCTTGTGGCCGGCACACAGGATATTTCCCAAATCTCGTGGAATTTCCCAGATTTTATTTGATATCTAAATCATCCGAGATACAATATAATCAATTGAAAGCTCCCAGGGTGTCCCAAATATCGCCCTAAGCTCTACTTTCTCAATCCATAACAATGTTTATTAATTCGAGGCTCCCTTCAATGTGAAAATTCTTGAATGGCTCGAAAAGCCTCGGTGCTGGGGATTCACCTGCTGGCTGAGTACTTTGAGCACTCTCTGGAGTTTTGGGGCCTTGTTTAATGAGCTCTTAACACACAAAGAATACTCAGGTTTGGCCAGAAGGCATCCCAAAGCACACCCGAAGCTGTATAAAGTGTTATCGTCACTAATCTTAATTTCATCATACACACGCTACCGCCCTCGAATTGTTCAGTACTACTTGGGGAATGTGCGATTCATTCAGGGACGAGGAACAATTACACGTTCAAAGTTTTCCATTGAATTGGGAAGTTATCAGCTACGAGAAATCTCAGGTATCAATGCAAGCTTAGTCTGCACCTGAAGGTATTTTGGAGGACTTGCTTGTTCTTAAATTACCAGAGTACTGCTTAAAGTTGATAATACTTAAATAATGTTTCGAACGGTCTTGAAAATGTAATAGTGTAAACAGATCCTTTAGAAATTCCAGTATAGGGACTTGTAATTTTAGATTTCAATTCAAAATCCCAACATATGAGTACCTTTATGAAGGTACAAGAACTATAAGGAATTTAGGTCTTTAAGAAACAAAAATAATAGTCTTCTATCTCAGGTTTTCTTGAAGTTTCTTTAATGCTTTAACATAACAAAATACTTTCTCTGTTCAATCTATGGCAAAACGTGTAAAGGATAATAATGGAAAATTGTACTGAAACAGAACAAAACTGATAAAACAGAGAAAATTTGAAATATTTAATGATTCAGCCAAAGATGCATTTGATCTTTTATTTAATATTTCTTTTAACATGAAAGCCCATTGAGCATCAAATGACCGTGGCACGAAACCCTTTGAAGTTTTTAGTAATTTTTTTAAGTCGTACTTATGATTAATTCTTATGAATCTATCACACAAAAGTATTTAAAGTTGTCATATGACATTGTTATATTGTTTTAAAATTCCCTTGCTGTTCTTAAGCCACACAATTTCTGAAAATATTATGTCAGATTTATTTGAAAATATATGTGAAAATTATGAAATGCTTAAAGCCATAGTGTGGGCGAATCCTGACAGCTTTCCATTCATAAAATTAAAAATAAATATTTGTGATCATGAAGGAATTATAATGTTATTTTTTTATGAAAAATTACAAAAATACAAAGCAAAGAGATTTAAAAGCCAGTGATAAGCCTAGATCAGCTTATAGATGTGCGATTCCTTCATTGTAAATTTGGATTGTAGCAAACTCGAACGATATTTATAGATAAATAATGCAAATTTCGTTTAATAATTCTTAAACTGTATGAAGCATATTATCGTTATTAGTGAGGAAAATCTGATGAGAAATGCATAAAAGTAACTGAAAATCTTTAAAGTCGATTATCTCGGAAACTATGAGGAATAGAGGCCTCAAACTTTTCATCTATTTGGAGCCTCCTTGACGCTTGTTATGTGCAAAATTTCACTTGGCAATGAAAAAATTGGATGAGAAATGCATAGTGTCTGAAAATCTTTAAAGTCGATTATCTCGGAAACTATGAGAGATAGAGGCCTCAAACTTTACGTCCATTTAGAGCCCCTTTCAGGCTTGATATGTGCAAAATTTCACTTGAAAATGAAAAGAAAATGTATGAGAAATGCATAAAAGTGTCTGAAAATCTTTAAAGTCGATTATCTCGGAAACTATGAGAGATAGAGGCATCAAACTTTACGTCCATTTAGAGCCCCTTTCAGGCTTGATATGTGCAAAATTTCACTTGAAAATGAAAAGAAAATGTATGAGAAATGCATAAAAGTGTCTGAAAATCTTTAAAGTCGATTATCTCGGAAACTATGAGAGATAGAGGCATCAAACTTTACGTCCATTTAGAGCCCCGGGTCGCGAAAAATTTCGCGACCCGCGAAAATTCGCGAAAAATTTCGCGCCCCGCGAAAATCCGCGAAAAATTTCGCGACCCGCGAAAATCCGCGAAAAATTTTGCGACCCGCGAAAATCTACGAAAAATTTCGCGGCCCGCGAAAATCCGCGAAAAAATTCGCGTACCCGTGAAAATCCCCGAATAAATTCGCGGGCCGCGAAAATCCGCGAAAAATTTAGCGACCCGCGAAAATCCGCGAAAAATTTTGCGACCCGCGAAAATCTACGAAAAATTTCGCGGACCGCGAAAATTCGCGAAAAATTTCGCGGCCCGCGAAAATCCGCGAAAATTTCGCGGTCCGCGAAAATTTCGCGGTCCGCGAAAACATTCGCGACACGCGAAAATCCGCTGGTATATATAAACATATATACTAATTTTATATGTATGTATATGTTAAGCCATGCCTAAACGGGGATCCAAATCCGTCCCGTGGGCAACCCATCCCTTTAGACAAGTCTTTGTCTTTCCCTCACAAGGCACAGTGGGCAACGGTCAGAGCTTGGCGCTCAATTCAAACTCACAGTCAGTAGAGCCCTCTGCCGATCTATCGATCGTCAGAGAGAGACATTCAGTATGGCTCAGGCTGTCGAGTGGAGTGTCACGGCTCGTGCGGTGGGCCGTTGTTTCACGCCACTTAAGCCCTGAGTCCTCGAGAATCCCCACTGTAAAGCCCCGTGGCTTTACAAATCAGATAGTGGGATAGTGTCCGTGCCCCAAAAGTGGCAGCGAGTGGTGAAAATTGTGAGAAAACGTGTTGCGTATTGTGCAAGTGGCGATTGCGCAACACATGTGTCGTGAGTGAGTGTGAAAAACCCACAAAAATCGCCCAAATGGGCAGGAAACCCTTGCTAAAGGGCAGGCCAGGACAGCTGCTGGCCGGGAGAGATGTCCAAGAGAGAAATTGGGGCGTTTTTGATGCAGAAAAAGGCCAAAATCGCCGAGGAAATTCAGGTAAGTGCTGCCATAATTCTCTGAAATCCAAACAGATTTCTGAGAATTGCATGAATGATTGAATGAGATAGAGATTAATCGCAGCAGAGTGTCTGTGATGCATTTTTATAGTTTTCTAAGCAATTTTTGGGAAATTTTCAGAGACAATAATCATTAGATTTCCCTGAAATTATAGAAAATTTTCTTAGTTGACATCATATTGTCGATGAATGCCCTAAAACTCCCTGAAAAGTTGAGATTTCTCGGAAATACATGTGAATGAATTTTTGGGAAATATTTCAGACAATTTAAATAATTTTTTTTTCTCCAAGAAAACGAGATTTTTCCTGATTTAACAGAAAAATCCTGCGATACTTGTACATGATGCGGCGAATATCTTGAAAATTTGAGATTTCTTGACAATTTAATTGAATTTTAAAATATTTCAGGCAATATAAAGTAATTTTTCCTGAAAGCTTAAACAAAAATTGCCCTGAATTAATTGAAAACCCTTGATGCAAGCACATTAGGTCAAGAAAAGTCCCTAAAAGCTCAATTAGTTGATATTTTCTTAGACGTGGTTAAGAAATATCGAATTGTACACAAGTACTTCATTAAAATTGCAGAAT
This sequence comes from Phlebotomus papatasi, assembly GCF_024763615.1. Classification (NCBI taxonomy): domain Eukaryota; kingdom Metazoa; phylum Arthropoda; class Insecta; order Diptera; family Psychodidae; genus Phlebotomus; species Phlebotomus papatasi. The sequence goes on along the minus strand of NC_077222.1, from coordinate 92,413,934 downwards.
TCAAAAATCCCTTCAACATTTTTAGCTCAGATTCTTTTGGATCGCGAGCAATATTGTCTAGAATTTTCTATTATATCTGTGATCAAATTCGTGATAGCTCCCAGTGTCAATTGATATTGTCATTTGCAGTGTGAAAATAATTTTGCCAATAATAGTGGAAATCTTTTTATAAAATTTTGTGAGAGCATGTGGAATAGATTTACCAGTTTTTTTTTCTTTTTTTTCAAAAAAAAAAAAAGTTCAGTTGTCTCCTGATGATTGAAGAGTGTCTGGTGCTGTGTCTCCGAGATCTTTGTGTGAGCACCCTGGAACCCTCCCGCCAAATCTGTAACATCCCCCAAATAACGAAACTCAGTGATCTTTGACATCACTCGACCACTTAGGAAGACACGGAGCGTGTCGAAAGCTCTGGTAGAAGAGTGAGTTTTTTGATCTTAGGGTTGAAGACTCCACAGATTGTGTTGCCGCGTCCGGACGGAGCTTCCCTCCAAAAATTTCCACTGAGGCTGAACGGTAATTTCCCCCGCAAAAGTTAAAATTTACCAAAGCGTTAAAGAAACACGCTTTTAATAGAGAGATGTTTCTTAATATACTGCAAGCAAAACAGAAAACACATAAATCCAAGGAATACGGGTTAAATTTAGTAGAATTGGATTTAGACTGGATTTGTTTTATTAAAGAAATTAGAATGCTAGACTTCATTAATAAAAATGTCTGAGATCTTTTAATGTAGTATTGTCGCTGTTCAATTTCGGAAAACAAGAAAAGTCAGCGAATAGATACTTCTACTTAGATGCCAAGTATTTGTTAAGCTAGTGTAAAATGAATAAAGGCGTTGGAATGGTATAAATTTAAGAACTAATTTGATAATAACACAGTTTATAATCAAATGAGCTTATGGTATAAGTGATGCTAATTTGCTGACGTAATCTTATTGATTGTAGTATATTTAGGTATAAAATACTTATTTGATTTCCATTAATAATGATTAAATTTGATCAGCCTGTAGGGGCGTTTAGGCTGACAAGTTCTAATGCCTTCAGAATTTAAAGAAATATGAGAGACGGCGTTTTAAGGATGATATTAGTTCTTTCTCGATTCAGTGAGTTTTCTTGCACGAAGTTGTCGGCTAATAACTCGTTGTCGATTAAAGATGAGCAAGGGACAAGATCCAGAAAATGAAGTACTATAGTTGTTTTTTATAGGATGTTAGTATTCTAGATGTTTGAGACTATTGTTTCACGACTACTCATATAAGATTGAAAAAGAAAGTCAAATAAAATAAAATCGTATCCAGAACATAAGAAGAAGCGTAAGCGCGATTAACTATTACAAATAAAATAATATTTTGCAAACGATAAAATAAATTGAGCTTTAACTAAAAAGGAAGGCTCGATCTAATTCATTCAACAAAACGCAAAAGTTGGAAAAGGATATCCTAAATTTTCAATGAACGTTTGAACTTAAAGCATGTTGTTAATTGCAGTCGCTGATTTATTCTCTACTGTAAGAAATGGACATTTCGATTAGTTCCCGATGCATTGGGTGAAGTGTCAGTGACAGTAGTTTAGAAAATGAATTGATGATGCAATTGATATTAATTTGCTGATATAATCTTAGTCATTGCCAGATATTTAGGTTTTCAAATCCAAGTAGATATATTTAAAAAAAAATTTATGAAGATATCTCTTTCCAAACCGGAGATATTGCGTACTACGGACGGCCGGACGGCCGGCCGGACGGCCGGCCGGACCCGAAAATGGCGGACTATCATTTTTGGCATCAGGGATGTTCAAAACATATACCCTGTGAATTTCAGCTCGATCGGAGCACTTTTAGAAAATCGGAGTATCACAATAGGTGTGATTATGAAGGAATCACACCTAATATGCCTAAAAAAAAATTTTTTTGATGCCAACTTTGGGGGGTCTATCTCTTCTAGTTTAGGAGATATTCGCGTTTAAAGATTTGCATACAAAATATGCCTAAAAAAAATTTTTTTTGATGCCAACTTTGGGGGGTCTATCTCTTATAGTTTACGAGATATTCGCGTTTAAAGATTTGCATACAAAATATGCCTAAAAAAAATTTTTTTTGATGCCAACTTTGGGGGGTCTATCTCTTCTAGTTTAGGAGATATTCGCGTTTAAAGATTTGCATACAAAATATGCCTAAAAAAATTTTTTTGATGCCAACTTTGGGGGGTCTATCTCTTCTAGTTTAGGAGATATTCGCGTTTAAAGATTTGCATACAAAATATGCCTAAAAATTTTTTTTGATGCCAACTTTGGGGGGTCTATCTCTTCTAGTTTAGGAGATATTCGCGTTTAAAGATTTGCATACAAAATATGCCTAAAAAAAATTTTTTTTTGATGCCAACTTTGGGGGGTCTATCTCTTCTAGTTTAGGAGATATTCGCGTTTAAAGATTTGCATACAAAATATACCTAAAAAAAATTTTTTTGATGCCAACTTTGGGGGGTCTATCTCTTCTAGTTTAGGAGATATTCGCGTTTAAAGATTTGCATACAAAATATGCCTAAAAATTTTTTTTGATGCCAACTTTGGGGGGTCTATCTCTTCTAGTTTAGGAGATATTCGCGTTTAAAGATTTGCATACAAAATATGCCTAAAAAAATTTTTTTTATGCCAACTTTGGGGGGTCTATCTCTTCTAGTTTAGGAGATATTCGCGTTTAAAGATTTGCATACAAAATATGCCTAAAAAATTTTTTTTTTGATGCCAACTTTGGGGGCTCTATCTCTTCTAGTTTAGGAGATATTCGCGTTTAAAGATTTGCATACAAAATATGCCTAAAAAATTTTTTTTTGATGCCAACTTTGGGGGGGTCTATCTCTTCTAGTTTAGGAGATATTCGCGTTTAAAGATTTGCATACAAAATATGCCAAAAAAAAAATTTTTTTTGATGCCAACTTTGGGGGGGTCTATCTCTTCTAGTTTAGGAGATATTCGCGTTTAAAGATTTGCATACAAAATATGCCTAAAAAATTTTTTTTTTGATGCCAACTTTGGGGGCTCTATCTCTTCTAGTTTAGGAGATATTCGCGTTTAAAGATTTGCATACAAAATATGCCTAAAAAAAATTTTTTTTTGATGCCAACTTTGGGGGGTCTATCTCTTCTAGTTTAGGAGATATTCGCGTTTAAAGATTTGCATACAAAATATGCCAAAAAAAAAATTTTTTTGATGCCAACTTTGGGGGGGTCTATCTCTTCTAGTTTAGGAGATATTCGCGTTTAAAGATTTGCATACAAAATATGCCTAAAAAAAATTTTTTTTGATGCCAACTTTGGGGGGTCTATCTCTTCTAGTTTAGGAGATATTCGCGTTTAAAGATTTGCATACAAAATATGCCTAAAAAAATTTTTTTTTGATGCCAACTTTGGGGGGTCTATCTCTTCTAGTTTAGGAGATATTCGCGTTTAAAGATTTGCATACAAAATATGCCTAAAAAAAATTTTTTTTGATGCCAACTTTGGGGGGTCTATCTCTTCTAGTTTAGGAGATATTCGCGTTTAAAGATTTGCATACAAAATATACCTAAAAAAATTTTTTTTGATGCCAACTTTGGGGGTCTATCTCTTCTAGTTTAGGAGATATTCGCGTTTAAAGATTTGCATACAAAATATGCCTAAAAAAAATTTTTTTTGATGCCAACTTTGGGGGGTCTATCTCTTCTAGTTTAGGAGATATTCGCGTTTAAAGATTTGCATACAAAATATGCCTAAAAAAATTTTTTTTGATGCCAACTTTGGGGGTCTATCTCTTCTAGTTTAGGAGATATTCGCGTTTAAAGATTTGCATACAAAATATGCCTAAAAAAATTTTTTTTTTTTTGATGCCAACTTTGGGGGGTCTATCTCTTCTAGTTTAGGAGTTATTCGCGTTTAAAGATTTGCATACAAAATATGCCTAAAAAAAATTTTTTTGATGCCAACTTTGGGGGGTCTATCTCTTCTAGTTTAGGAGATATTCGCGTTTAAAGATTTGCATACAAAATATGCCTAAAAAAACTTTTTTTGATGCCAACTTTGGGGGCTCTATCTCTTCTAGTTTAGGAGATATTCGCGTTTAAAGATTTGCATACAAAATATACCTAAAAAAATTTTTTTTGATGCCAACTTTGGGGGGTCTATCTCTTCTAGTTTAGGAGATATTCGCGTTTAAAGATTTGCATACAAAATATACCTAAAAAAATTTTTTTTGATGCCAACTTTGGGGGTCTATCTCTTCTAGTTTAGGAGATATTCGCGTTTAAAGATTTGCATACAAAATATGCCTAAAAAAATTTTTTTTTTTGATGCCAACTTTGGGGGGTCTATCTCTTCTAGTTTAGGAGATATTCGCGTTTAAAGATTTGCATACAAAATATGCCTAAAAAAAATTTTTTTGATGCCAACTTTGGGGGGTCTATCTCTTCTAGTTTAGGAGATATTCGCGTTTAAAGATTTGCATACAAAATATGCCTAAAAAAACTTTTTTTGATGCCAACTTTGGGGGGTCTATCTCTTCTAGTTTAGGAGATATTCGCGTTTAAAGATTTGCATACAAAATATGCCTAAAAAAAATTTTTTTTTGATGCCAACTTTGGGGGGTCTATCTCTTCTAGTTTAGGAGATATTCACGTTTTAAGATTTGCATACAAAATATGCCTAAAAAAATTTTTTTTGATGCCAACTTTGGGGGGTCTATCTCTTCTAGTTTAGGAGATATTCGCGTTTAAAGATTTGCATACAAAATATGCCTAAAAAAATTTTTTTGATGCCAACTTTGGGGGGTCTATCTCTTCTAGTTTAGGAGATATTCGCGTTTAAAGATTTGCATACAAAATATGCCTAAAAAAATTTTTTTTTTGATGCCAACTTTGGGGGCTCTATCTCTTCTAGTTTAGGAGATATTCGCGTTTAAAGATTTGCATACAAAATATGCCTAAAAAAAATTTTTTTTGATGCCAACTTTGGGGGGTCTATCTCTTCTAGTTTAGGAGATATTCGCGTTTAAAGATTTGCATACAAAATATGCCTAAAAAAAATTTTTTTTGATGCCAACTTTGGGGGGTCTATCTCTTCTAGTTTAGGAGATATTCGCGTTTAAAGATTTGCATACAAAATATGCCTAAAAAAAATTTTTTTTGATGCCAACTTTGGGGGGTCTATCTCTTCTAGTTTAGGAGATATTCGCGTTTATAGATTTGCATACAAAATATGCCTAAAAAAAATTTTTTTGATGCCAACTTTGGGGGGTCTATCTCTTCTAGTTTAGGAGATATTCGCGTTTAAAGATTTGCATACAAAATATGCCTAAAAAAAATTTTTTTTTGATGCCAACTTTGGGGGGTCTATCTCTTCTAGTTTATGAGATATTCGCGTTTAAAGATTTGCATACAAAATATGCCTAAAAAAAATTTTTTTTTGATGCCAACTTTGGGGGGTCTATCTCTTCTAGTTTAGGAGATATTCGCGTTTAAAGATTTGCATGCAAAATATGCCTAAAAAAATTTTTTTTGATGTAAACTTTGGGGGGTCTATCTCTTCTAGTTTAGGAGATATTCGCGTTTAAAGATTTGCATACAAAATATACCTAAAAAAAATTTTTGTGATGCCAACTTTGGGGGGTCTATCTCTTCTAGTTTAGGAGATATTCGCGTTTAAAGATTTGCATACAAAATATGCCTAAAAAAATTTTTTTTTGATGCCAACTTTGGGGGGTCTATCTCTTCTAGTTTAGGAGATATTCGCGTTTAAAGATTTGCATACAAACTATGCCTAAAAATTTTTTTTTGATGCCAACTTTGGGGGGTCTATCTCTTCTAGTTTAGGAGATATTCGCGTTTAAAGATTTGCATACAAAATATGCCTAAAAAAATTTTTTTTGATGCCAACTTTGGGGGGTCTATCTCTTCTAGTTTAGGAGATATTCGCGTTTAAAGATTTGCATACAAAATATGCCTAAAAAAAATTTTTTTTTTGATGCCAACTTTGGGGGGTCTATCTCTTCTAGTTTATGAGATATTCGCGTTTAAAGATTTGCATACAAAATATGCCTAAAAAAAATTTTTTTTTGATGCCAACTTTGGGGGGTCTATCTCTTCTAGTTTAGGAGATATTCGCGTTTAAAGATTTGCATACAAAATATGCCTAAAAAATTTTTTTTTGATGCCAACTTTGGGGGGTCTATCTCTTCTAGTTTAGTAGATATTCGCGTTTTAAGATTTGCATACAAAATATGCCTAAAAATTTTTTTTTTGATGCCAACTTTGGGGGGTCTATCTCTTCTAGTTTAGGAGATATTCGCGTTTAAAGATTTGCATACAAAATATGCCTAAAAAAATTTTTTTGATGCCAACTTTGGGGGGTCTATCTCTTCTAGTTTAGGAGATATTCGCGTTTAAAGATTTGCATACAAAATATGCCTAAAAAATTTTTTTTTGATGCCAACTTTGGGGGGTCTATCTCTTCTAGTTTAGTAGATATTCGCGTTTTAAGATTTGCATACAAAATATGCCTAAAAATTTTTTTTTTGATGCCAACTTTGGGGGGTCTATCTCTTCTAGTTTAGGAGATATTCGCGTTTAAAGATTTGCATACAAAATATGCCTAAAAAAATTTTTTTGATGCCAACTTTGAAGGGGTCTATCTCTTCTAGTTTAGGAGATATTCGCGTTTAAAGATTTGCATACAAAATATGCCTAAAAAAAATTTTTTTTGATGCCAACTTTGGGGGGTCTATCTCTTCTAGTTTAGGAGATATTCGCGTTTAAAGATTTGCATACAAAATATGCCTAAAAAAATTTTTTTGATGCCAACTTTGAAGGGGTCTATCTCTTCTAGTTTAGGAGATATTCGCGTTTAAAGATTTGCATACAAAATATGCCTAAAAAAAATTTTTTTTGATGCCAACTTTGGGGGGTCTATCTCTTCTAGTTTAGGAGATATTCGCGTTTATAGATTTGCATACAAAATATGCCTAAAAAAAATTTTTTTTGATGCCAACTTTGGGGGGTCTATCTCTTCTAGTTTAGGAGATATTCGCGTTTAAAGATTTGCATACAAAATATGCCTAAAAAAAATTTTTTTTGATGCCAACTTTGGGGGGTCTATCTCTTCTAGTTTAGGAGATATTCGCGTTTAAAGATTTGCATACAAAATATGCCTAAAAAAAATTTTTTTTTGATGCCAACTTTGGGGGGTCTATCTCTTCTAGTTTAGGAGATATTCGCGTTTAAAGATTTGCATAAAAAATATGCCTAAAAAAAATTTTTTTTGATGCCAACTTTGGGGGGTCTATCTCTTCTAGTTTAGGAGATATTCGCGTTTAAAGATTTGCATAAAAAATATGCCTAAAAAAAATTTTTTTTGATGCCAACTTTGGGGGGTCTATCTCTTCTAGTTTAGGAGATATTCGCGTTTAAAGATTTGCATAAAAAATATGCCTAAAAAAAATTTTTTTTGATGCCAACTTTGGGGGGTCTATCTCTTCTAGTTTAGGAGATATTCGCGTTTAAAGATTTGCATACAAAATATGCCTAAAAAAAATTTTTTTTGATGCCAACTTTGGGGGGTCTATCTCTTCTAGTTTAGGAGATATTCGCGTTTAAAGATTTGCATACAAAATATGCCTAAAAAAAATTTTTTTTGATGCCAACTTTGGGGGGTCTATCTCTTCTAGTTTAGGAGATATTCGCGTTTAAAGATTTGCATACAAAATATGCCTAAAAAAATTTTTTTTTGATGCCAACTTTGGGGGGTCTATCTCTTCTAGTTTAGGAGATATTCGCGTTTAAAGATTTGCATACAAAATATGCCTAAAAAAAATTTTTTTTTGATGCCAACTTTGGGGGGTCTATCTCTTCTAGTTTAGGAGATATTCGCGTTTAAAGATTTGCATACAAAATATGCCTAAAAAAAATTTTTTTTGATGCCAACTTTGGGGGGTCTATCTCTTCTAGTTTAGGAGATATTCGCGTTTAAAGATTTGCATACAAAATATGCCTAAAAAAAAATTTTTTTTTGATGCCAACTTTGGGGGGTCTATCTCTTCTAGTTTAGGAGATATTCGCGTTTAAAGATTTGCATACAAAATATGCCTAAAAAAAAATTTTTTTTGATGCCAACTTTGGGGGGTCTATCTCTTCTAGTTTAGGAGATATTCGCGTTTAAAGATTTGCATACAAAATATGCCTAAAAAAATTTTTTTTGATGCCAACTTTGGGGGGTCTATCTCTTCTAGTTTAGGAGATATTCGCGTTTAAAGATTTGCATACAAAATATGCCAAAAAAATTTTTTTTGATGCCAACTTTGGGGGGTCTATCTCTTCTAGTTTAGGAGATATTCGCGTTTAAAGATTTGCATACAAAATATACCTAAAAAAATTTTTTTTGATGCCAACTTTGGGGGGTCTATCTCTTCTAGTTTAGGAGATATTCGCGTTTAAAGATTTGCATACAAAATATGCCTAAAAAAACTTTTTTTGATGCCAACTTTGGGGGGTCTATCTCTTCTAGTTTAGGAGATATTCGCGTTTAAAGATTTGCATACAAAATATACCTAAAAAAATTTTTTTTGATGCCAACTTTGGGGGGTCTATCTCTTCTAGTTTAGGAGATATTCGCGTTTAAAGATTTGCATACAAAATATGCCTAAAAAAAATTTTTTTTTTATGCCAACTTTGGGGGGTCTATCTCTTCTAGTTTAGGAGATATTCACGTTTTAAGATTTGCATACAAAATATGCCTAAAAAAATTTTTTTTGATGCCAACTTTGGGGGGTCTATCTCTTCTAGTTTAGGAGATATTCGCGTTTAAAGATTTGCATACAAAATATGCCTAAAAAATTTTTTTTTTGATGCCAACTTTGGGGGGTCTATCTCTTCTAGTTTAGGAGATATTCGCGTTTAAAGATTTGCATACAAAATATGCCTAAAAAAATTTTTTTTGATGCCAACTTTGGAGGGTCTATCTCTTCTAGTTTAGGAGATATTCGCGTTTAAAGATTTGCATACAAAATATGCCTAAAAAAATTTTTTTTGATGCCAACTTTGGGGGGTCTATCTCTTCTAGTTTAGGAGATATTCGCGTTTAAAGATTTGCATACAAAATATGCCTAAAAAATTTTTTTTTTGATGCCAACTTTGGGGGCTCTATCTCTTCTAGTTTAGGAGATATTCGCGTTTAAAGATTTGCATACAAAATATGCCTAAAAAATTTTTTTTTTTGATGCCAACTTTGGGGGCTCTATCTCTTCTAGTTTAGGAGATATTCGCGTTTAAAGATTTGCATACAAAATATGCCTAAAAAAAATTTTTTTTGATGCCAACTTTGGGGGGTCTATCTCTTCTAGTTTAGGAGATATTCGCGTTTAAAGATTTGCATACAAAATATGCCTAAAAAAAAATTTTTTTTGATGCCAACTTTGGGGGGTCTATCTCTTCTAGTTTAGGAGATATTCGCGTTTAAAGATTTGCATACAAAATATGCCTAAAAAAAATTTTTTTTGATGCCAACTTTGGGGGGTCTATCTCTTCTAGTTTAGGAGATATTCGCGTTTAAAGATTTGCATACAAAATATGCCTAAAAAAAATTTTTTTTTGATGCCAACTTTGGGGGGTCTATCTCTTCTAGTTTATGAGATATTCGCGTTTAAAGATTTGCATACAAAATATGCCTAAAAAAAATTTTTTTTGATGCCAACTTTGGGGGGTCTATCTCTTCTAGTTTAGGAGATATTCGCGTTTAAAGATTTGCATACAAAATATGCCTAAAAAAAATTTTTTTGATGCCAACTTTGGGGGGTCTATCTCTTCTAGTTTAGGAGATATTCGCGTTTAAAGATTTGCATACAAAATATGCCTAAAAAAAATTTTTTTTTGATGCCAACTTTGGGGGGTCTATCTCTTCTAGTTTATGAGATATTCGCGTTTAAAGATTTGCATACAAAATATGCCTAAAAAAAATTTTTTTTGATGCCAACTTTGGGGGGTCTATCTCTTCTAGTTTAGGAGATATTCGCGTTTAAAGATTTGCATGCAAAATATGCCTAAAAAAATTTTTTTTGATGTAAACTTTGGGGGGTCTATCTCTTCTAGTTTAGGAGATATTCGCGTTTAAAGATTTGCATACAAAATATGCCTAAAAAAATTTTTTTTTTGATGCTAACTTTGGGGGGTCTATCTCTTCTAGTTTAGGAGATATTCGCGTTTAAAGATTTGCATACAAAATATGCCTAAAAAAATTTTTTTTGATGCCAACTTTGGGGGGTCTATCTCTTCTAGTTTAGGAGATATTCGCGTTTAAAGATTTGCATACAAAATATGCCTAAAAAAATTTTTTTTGATGCCAACTTTGGGGGGTCTATCTCTTCTAGTTTAGGAGATATTCGCGTTTAAAGATTTGCATACAAAATATGCCTAAAAAATTTTTTTTGATGCCAACTTTGGGGGGTCTATCTCTTCTAGTTTAGGAGATATTCGCGTTTAAAGATTTGCATACAAAATATGCCTAAAAAAAATTTTTTTTTGATGCCAACTTTGGGGGGTCTATCTCTTCTAGTTTAGGAGATATTCGCGTTTAAAGATTTGCATACAAAATATGCCTAAAAAAAATTTTTTTTTGATGCCAACTTTGGGGGGTCTATCTCTTCTAGTTTAGGAGATATTCGCGTTTAAAGATTTGCATACAAAATATGCCTAAAAAAATTTTTTTTTGATGCCAACTTTGGGGGGTCTATCTCTTCTAGTTTAGTAGATATTCGCGTTTTAAGATTTGCATACAAAATATGCCTAAAAAATTTTTTTTTGATGCCAACTTTGGGGGGTCTATCTCTTCTAGTTTAGGAGATATTCGCGTTTAAAGATTTGCATACAAAATATGCCTAAAAAAATTTTTTTGATGCCAACTTTGAAGGGGTCTATCTCTTCTAGTTTAGGAGATATTCGCGTTTAAAGATTTGCATACAAAATATGCCTAAAAAAAATTTTTTTTTGATGCCAACTTTGGGGGGTCTATCGCTTCTCGTTTAGGAGATATTCGCGTTTAAAGATTTGCATACAAAATATGCCTAAAAAAATTTTTTTTTGATGCCAACTTTGGGGGGTCTATCTCTTCTAGTTTAGGAGATATTCGCGTTTATAGATTTGCATACAAAATATGCCTAAAAAAAATTTTTTTGATGCCAACTTTGGGGGGTCTATCTCTTCTAGTTTAGGAGATATTCGCGTTTAAAGATTTGCATACAAAATATGCCTAAAAAAAATTTTTTTTGATGCCAACTTTGGGGGGTCTATCTCTTCTAGTTTAGGAGATATTCGCGTTTAAAGATTTGCATACAAAATATGCCTAAAAAAAAATTTTTTTTTGATGCCAACTTTGGGGGGTCTATCTCTTCTAGTTTAGGAGATATTCGCGTTTAAAGATTTGCATACAAAATATGCCTAAAAAAAATTTTTTTTGATGCCAACTTTGGGGGGTCTATCTCTTCTAGTTTAGGAGATATTCGCGTTTAAAGATTTGCATACAAAATATGCCTAAAAAAAATTTTTTTTGATGCCAACTTTGGGGGGTCTATCTCTTCTAGTTTAGGAGATATTCGCGTTTAAAGATTTGCATAAAAAATATGCCTAAAAAAAATTTTTTTTGATGCCAACTTTGGGGGGTCTATCTCTTCTAGTTTAGGAGATATTCGCGTTTAAAGATTTGCATAAAAAATATGCCTAAAAAAAATTTTTTTTGATGCCAACTTTGGGGGGTCTATCTCTTCTAGTTTAGGAGATATTCGCGTTTAAAGATTTGCATAAAAAATATGCCTAAAAAAAATTTTTTTTGATGCCAACTTTGGGGGGTCTATCTCTTCTAGTTTAGGAGATATTCGCGTTTAAAGATTTGCATACAAAATATGCCTAAAAATTTTTTTTTTTGATGCCAACTTTGGGGGGTCTATCTCTTCTAGTTTAGGAGATATTCGCGTTTAAAGATTTGCATACAAAATATGCCTAAAAAAAATTTTTTTTGATGCCAACTTTGGGGGGTCTATCTCTTCTAGTTTAGGAGATATTCGCGTTTAAAGATTTGCATACAAAATATGCCTAAAAAAAAATTTTTTTTTGATGCCAACTTTGGGGGGTCTATCTCTTCTAGTTTAGGAGATATTCGCGTTTAAAGATTTGCATACAAAATATGCCTAAAAAAATTTTTTTTTGATGCCAACTTTGGGGGGTCTATCTCTTCTAGTTTAGGAGATATTCGCGTTTAAAGATTTGCATAAAAAATATGCCTAAAAAAAATTTTTTTTGATGCCAACTTTGGGGGGTCTATCTCTTCTAGTTTAGGAGATATTCGCGTTTAAAGATTTGCATACAAAATATGCCTAAAAAAAATTTTTTTGATGCCAACTTTGGGGGGTCTATCTCTTCTAGTTTAGGAGATATTCGCGTTTAAAGATTTGCATACAAAATATGCCTAAAAAAATTTTTTTTGATGCCAACTTTGGGGGGTCTATCTCTTCTAGTTTAGGAGATATTCGCGTTTAAAGATTTGCATACAAAATATGCCTAAAAAAATTTTTTTTTGATGCCAACTTTGGGGGGTCTATCTCTTCTAGTTTAGGAGATATTCGCGTTTAAAGATTTGCATACAAAATATGCCTAAAAAAAATTTTTTTTGATGCCAACTTTGGGGGGTCTATCTCTTCTAGTTTAGGAGATATTCGCGTTTAAAGATTTGCATACAAAATATGCCTAAAAAAAATTTTTTTTGATGCCAACTTTGGGGGGTCTATCTCTTCTAGTTTAGGAGATATTCGCGTTTAAAGATTTGCATACAAAATATGCCTAAAAAAAATTTTTTTTGATGCCAACTTTGGGGGGTCTATCTCTTCTAGTTTAGGAGATATTCGCGTTTAAAGATTTGCATACAAAATATGCCTAAAAAAAAATTTTTTTTGATGCCAACTTTGGGGGGTCTATCTCTTCTAGTTTAGGAGATATTCGCGTTTAAAGATTTGCATACAAAATATGCCTAAAAAAAAATTTTTTTTTGATGCCAACTTTGGGGGGTCTATCTCTTCTAGTTTAGGAGATATTCGCGTTTAAAGATTTGCATACAAAATATGCCTAAAAAAAATTTTTTTTGATGCCAACTTTGGGGGGTCTATCTCTTCTAGTTTAGGAGATATTCGCGTTTAAAGATTTGCATACAAAATATGTATGTATGTATGTATGTATGTATGTATTTTTATTACCAACATGTGCCTTTACATTAGCCCCCCATACCAAGCGTCCGCCGCCGTCTTAGCGTTGACGACCAGAAAAAAAAATTTTTTTTGATGCCAACTTTGGGGGGTCTATCTCTTCTAGTTTAGGAGATATTCGCGTTTAAAGATTTGCATACAAAATATGCCTAAAAAAAATTTTTTTTGATGCCAACTTTGGGGGGTCTATCTCTTCTAGTTTAGGAGATATTCGCGTTTAAAGATTTGCATACAAAATATGCCTTAAAAAAAATTTTTTTTGATGCCAACTTTGGGGGGTCTATCTCTTCTAGTTTAGGAGATATTCGCGTTTAAAGATTTGCATACAAAATATGCCTAAAAAAAAATTTTTTTTGATGCCAACTTTGGGGGGTCTATCTCTTCTAGTTTAGGAGATATTCGCGTTTAAAGATTTGCATAAAAAATATGCCTAAAAAAATTTTTTTTTGATGCCAACTTTGGGGGGTCTATCTCTTCTAGTTTAGGAGATATTCGCGTTTAAAGATTTGCATACAAAATATGCCTAAAAAAAATTTTTTTTGATGCCAACTTTGGGGGGTCTATCTCTTCTAGTTTAGGAGATATTCGCGTTTAAAGATTTGCATACAAAATATGCCTAAAAAAAATTTTTTTTGATGCCAACTTTGGGGGGTCTATCTCTTCTAGTTTAGGAGATATTCGCGTTTAAAGATTTGCATACAAAATATGCCTAAAAAAAATTTTTTTTGATGCCAACTTTGGGGGGTCTATCTCTTCTAGTTTAGGAGATATTCGCGTTTAAAGATTTGCATACAAAATATGCCTAAAAAAAATTTTTTTTTGATGCCAACTTTGGGGGGTCTATCTCTTCTAGTTTAGGAGATATTCGCGTTTAAAGATTTGCATACAAAATATGCCTAAAAAAAATTTTTTTTTGATGCCAACTTTGGGGGGTCTATCTCTTCTAGTTTAGGAGATATTCGCGTTTAAAGATTTGCATACAAAATATGCCTAAAAAAAATTTTTTTTTGATGCCAACTTTGGGGGGTCTATCTCTTCTAGTTTAGGAGATATTCGCGTTTAAAGATTTGCATACAAAATATGCCTAAAAAAAATTTTTTTTGATGCCAACTTTGGGGGGTCTATCTCTTCTAGTTTAGGAGATATTCGCGTTTAAAGATTTGCATACAAAATATGCCTAAAAAAAAATTTTTTTTTGATGCCAACTTTGGGGGGTCTATCTCTTCTAGTTTAGGAGATATTCGCGTTTAAAGATTTGCATACAAAATATGCCTAAAAAAAAATTTTTTTTTGATGCCAACTTTGGGGGGTCTATCTCTTCTAGTTTAGGAGATATTCGCGTTTAAAGATTTGCATACAAAATATGCCTAAAAAAAATTTTTTTTGATGCCAACTTTGGGGGGTCTATCTCTTCTAGTTTAGGAGATATTCGCGTTTAAAGATTTGCATACAAAATATGTATGTATGTATGTATGTATGTATGTATTTTTATTACCAACATGTGCCTTTACATTAGCCCCCCATACCAAGCGTCCGCCGCCGTCTTAGCGTTGACGACCAGAAAAAAAAATTTTTTTTGATGCCAACTTTGGGGGGTCTATCTCTTCTAGTTTAGGAGATATTCGCGTTTAAAGATTTGCATACAAAATATGCCTAAAAAAAATTTTTTTTGATGCCAACTTTGGGGGGTCTATCTCTTCTAGTTTAGGAGATATTCGCGTTTAAAGATTTGCATACAAAATATGCCTTAAAAAAAATTTTTTTTGATGCCAACTTTGGGGGGTCTATCTCTTCTAGTTTAGGAGATATTCGCGTTTAAAGATTTGCATACAAAATATGCCTAAAAAAAAATTTTTTTTGATGCCAACTTTGGGGGGTCTATCTCTTCTAGTTTAGGAGATATTCGCGTTTAAAGATTTGCATAAAAAATATGCCTAAAAAAATTTTTTTTTGATGCCAACTTTGGGGGGTCTATCTCTTCTAGTTTAGGAGATATTCGCGTTTAAAGATTTGCATACAAAATATGCCTAAAAAAAATTTTTTTTGATGCCAACTTTGGGGGGTCTATCTCTTCTAGTTTAGGAGATATTCGCGTTTAAAGATTTGCATACAAAATATGCCTAAAAAAAATTTTTTTTGATGCCAACTTTGGGGGGTCTATCTCTTCTAGTTTAGGAGATATTCGCGTTTAAAGATTTGCATACAAAATATGCCTAAAAAAAATTTTTTTTGATGCCAACTTTGGGGGGTCTATCTCTTCTAGTTTAGGAGATATTCGCGTTTAAAGATTTGCATACAAAATATGCCTAAAAAAAATTTTTTTTTGATGCCAACTTTGGGGGGTCTATCTCTTCTAGTTTAGGAGATATTCGCGTTTAAAGATTTGCATACAAAATATGCCTAAAAAAAATTTTTTTTTGATGCCAACTTTGGGGGGTCTATCTCTTCTAGTTTAGGAGATATTCGCGTTTAAAGATTTGCATACAAAATATGCCTAAAAAAAATTTTTTTTTGATGCCAACTTTGGGGGGTCTATCTCTTCTAGTTTAGGAGATATTCGCGTTTAAAGATTTGCATACAAAATATGCCTAAAAAAAATTTTTTTTTGATGCCAACTTTGGGGGGTCTATCTCTTCTAGTTTAGGAGATATTCGCGTTTAAAGATTTGCATACAAAATATGCCTAAAAAAAATTTTTTTTTGATGCCAACTTTGGGGGGTCTATCTCTTCTAGTTTAGGAGATATTCGCGTTTAAAGATTTGCATACAAAATATGCCTAAAAAAATTTTTTTTTTGATGCCAACTTTGGGGGGTCTATCTCTTCTAGTTTAGGAGATATTCGCGTTTAAAGATTTGCATACAAAATATGCCTAAAAAAAATTTTTTTTTGATGCCAACTTTGGGGGGTCTATCTCTTCTAGTTTAGGAGATATTCGCGTTTAAAGATTTGCATACAAAATATGCCTAAAAAAAATTTTTTTTTGATGCCAACTTTGGGGGGTCTATCTCTTCTAGTTTAGGAGATATTCGCGTTTAAAGATTTGCATACAAAATATGCCTAAAAAAAATTTTTTTTTGATGCCAACTTTGGGGGGTCTATCTCTTCTAGTTTAGGAGATATTCGCGTTTAAAGATTTGCATACAAAATATGCCTAAAAAAAATTTTTTTTGATGCCAACTTTGGGGGGTCTATCTCTTCTAGTTTAGGAGATATTCGCGTTTAAAGATTTGCATAAAAAATATGCCTAAAAAAAATTTTTTTTGATGCCAACTTTGGGGGGTCTATCTCTTCTAGTTTAGGAGATATTCGCGTTTAAAGATTTGCATACAAAATATGCCTAAAAAAATTTTTTTTGATGCCAACTTTGGGGGGTCTATCTCTTCTAGTTTAGGAGATATTCGCGTTTAAAGATTTGCATACAAAATATGCCTAAAAAAAATTTTTTTGATGCCAACTTTGGGGGGTCTATCTCTTCTAGTTTAGGAGATATTCGCGTTTAAAGATTTGCATACAAAATATGCCTAAAAAAATTTTTTTTTGATGCCAACTTTGGGGGGTCTATCTCTTCTAGTTTAGGAGATATTCGCGTTTAAAGATTTGCATACAAAATATGCCTAAAAAAAATTTTTTTTGATGCCAACTTTGGGGGGTCTATCTCTTCTAGTTTAGGAGATATTCGCGTTTAAAGATTTGCATACAAAATATGCCTAAAAAAAAATTTTTTTTTGATGCCAACTTTGGGGGGTCTATCTCTTCTAGTTTAGGAGATATTCGCGTTTAAAGATTTGCATACAAAATATGCCTAAAAAAAAATTTTTTTTTGATGCCAACTTTGGGGGGTCTATCTCTTCTAGTTTAGGAGATATTCGCGTTTAAAGATTTGCATACAAAATATGCCTAAAAAAAATTTTTTTTGATGCCAACTTTGGGGGGTCTATCTCTTCTAGTTTAGGAGATATTCGCGTTTAAAGATTTGCATACAAAATATGTATGTATGTATGTATGTATGTATGTATGTATTTTTATTACCAACATGTGCCTTTACATTAGCCCCCCATACCAAGCGTCCGCCGCCGTCTTAGCGTTGACGACCAGAAAAAAAAATTTTTTTTGATGCCAACTTTGGGGGGTCTATCTCTTCTAGTTTAGGAGATATTCGCGTTTAAAGATTTGCATACAAAATATGCCTAAAAAAAATTTTTTTTGATGCCAACTTTGGGGGGTCTATCTCTTCTAGTTTAGGAGATATTCGCGTTTAAAGATTTGCATACAAAATATGCCTAAAAAAAAATTTTTTTTGATGCCAACTTTGGGGGGTCTATCTCTTCTAGTTTAGGAGATATTCGCGTTTAAAGATTTGCATACAAAATATGCCTAAAAAAAAATTTTTTTTGATGCCAACTTTGGGGGGTCTATCTCTTCTAGTTTAGGAGATATTCGCGTTTAAAGATTTGCATAAAAAATATGCCTAAAAAAATTTTTTTTTGATGCCAACTTTGGGGGGTCTATCTCTTCTAGTTTAGGAGATATTCGCGTTTAAAGATTTGCATACAAAATATGCCTAAAAAAATTTTTTTTGATGCCAACTTTGGGGGGTCTATCTCTTCTAGTTTAGGAGATATTCGCGTTTAAAGATTTGCATACAAAATATGCCTAAAAAAAATTTTTTTTGATGCCAACTTTGGGGGGTCTATCTCTTCTAGTTTAGGAGATATTCGCGTTTAAAGATTTGCATAAAAAATATGCCTAAAAAAATTTTTTTTTGATGCCAACTTTGGGGGGTCTATCTCTTCTAGTTTAGGAGATATTCGCGTTTAAAGATTTGCATACAAAATATGCCTAAAAAAAATTTTTTTTGATGCCAACTTTGGGGGGTCTATCTCTTCTAGTTTAGGAGATATTCGCGTTTAAAGATTTGCATACAAAATATGCCTAAAAAAAATTTTTTTTTGATGCCAACTTTGGGGGGTCTATCTCTTCTAGTTTAGGAGATATTCGCGTTTAAAGATTTGCATACAAAATATGCCTAAAAAAAATTTTTTTTTGATGCCAACTTTGGGGGGTCTATCTCTTCTAGTTTAGGAGATATTCGCGTTTAAAGATTTGCATACAAAATATGCCTAAAAATAATTTTTTTTGATGCCAACTTTGGGGGGTCTATCTCTTCTAGTTTAGGAGATATTCGCGTTTAAAGATTTGCATACAAAATATGCCTAAAAAAAATTTTTTTTGATGCCAACTTTGGGGGGTCTATCTCTTCTAGTTTAGGAGATATTCGCGTTTAAAGATTTGCATACAAAATATGCCTAAAAAAAATTTTTTTTGATGCCAACTTTGGGGGGTCTATCTCTTCTAGTTTAGGAGATATTCGCGTTTAAAGATTTGCATACAAAATATGCCTAAAAAAAATTTTTTTTGATGCCAACTTTGGGGGGTCTATCTCTTCTAGTTTAGGAGATATTCGCGTTTAAAGATTTGCATACAAAATATGCCTAAAAAAAATTTTTTTTTGATGCCAACTTTGGGGGGTCTATCTCTTCTAGTTTAGGAGATATTCGCGTTTAAAGATTTGCATACAAAATATGCCTAAAAAAAATTTTTTTTGATGCCAACTTTGGGGGGTCTATCTCTTCTAGTTTAGGAGATATTCGCGTTTAAAGATTTGCATAAAAAATATGCCTAAAAAAAATTTTTTTTGATGCCAACTTTGGGGGGTCTATCTCTTCTAGTTTAGGAGATATTCGCGTTTAAAGATTTGCATACAAAATATGCCTAAAAAAATTTTTTTTGATGCCAACTTTGGGGGGTCTATCTCTTCTAGTTTAGGAGATATTCGCGTTTAAAGATTTGCATACAAAATATGCCTAAAAAAAATTTTTTTGATGCCAACTTTGGGGGGTCTATCTCTTCTAGTTTAGGAGATATTCGCGTTTAAAGATTTGCATACAAAATATGCCTAAAAAAATTTTTTTTTGATGCCAACTTTGGGGGGTCTATCTCTTCTAGTTTAGGAGATATTCGCGTTTAAAGATTTGCATACAAAATATGCCTAAAAAAAATTTTTTTTGATGCGAACTTTGGGGGGTCTATCTCTTCTAGTTTAGGAGATATTCGCGTTTAAAGATTTGCATACAAAATATGCCTAAAAAAAATTTTTTTTGATGCCAACTTTGGGGGGTCTATCTCTTCTAGTTTAGGAGATATTCGCGTTTAAAGATTTGCATACAAAATATGCCTAAAAAAAATTTTTTTTGATGCCAACTTTGGGGGGTCTATCTCTTCTAGTTTAGGAGATATTCGCGTTTAAAGATTTGCATACAAAATATGCCTAAAAAAAAATTTTTTTTGATGCCAACTTTGGGGGGTCTATCTCTTCTAGTTTAGGAGATATTCGCGTTTAAAGATTTGCATACAAAATATGCCTAAAAAAAAATTTTTTTTGATGCCAACTTTGGGGGGTCTATCTCTTCTAGTTTAGGAGATATTCGCGTTTAAAGATTTGCATAAAAAATATGCCTAAAAAAATTTTTTTTTGATGCCAACTTTGGGGGGTCTATCTCTTCTAGTTTAGGAGATATTCGCGTTTAAAGATTTGCATACAAAATATGCCTAAAAAAATTTTTTTTGATGCCAACTTTGGGGGGTCTATCTCTTCTAGTTTAGGAGATATTCGCGTTTAAAGATTTGCATACAAAATATGCCTAAAAAAAATTTTTTTTGATGCCAACTTTGGGGGGTCTATCTCTTCTAGTTTAGGAGATATTCGCGTTTAAAGATTTGCATAAAAAATATGCCTAAAAAAATTTTTTTTTGATGCCAACTTTGGGGGGTCTATCTCTTCTAGTTTAGGAGATATTCGCGTTTAAAGATTTGCATACAAAATATGCCTAAAAAAAATTTTTTTTGATGCCAACTTTGGGGGGTCTATCTCTTCTAGTTTAGGAGATATTCGCGTTTAAAGATTTGCATACAAAATATGCCTAAAAAAAATTTTTTTTTGATGCCAACTTTGGGGGGTCTATCTCTTCTAGTTTAGGAGATATTCGCGTTTAAAGATTTGCATACAAAATATGCCTAAAAAAAATTTTTTTTTGATGCCAACTTTGGGGGGTCTATCTCTTCTAGTTTAGGAGATATTCGCGTTTAAAGATTTGCATACAAAATATGCCTAAAAATAATTTTTTTTGATGCCAACTTTGGGGGGTCTATCTCTTCTAGTTTAGGAGATATTCGCGTTTAAAGATTTGCATACAAAATATGCCTAAAAAAAATTTTTTTTGATGCCAACTTTGGGGGGTCTATCTCTTCTAGTTTAGGAGATATTCGCGTTTAAAGATTTGCATACAAAATATGCCTAAAAAAAATTTTTTTTGATGCCAACTTTGGGGGGTCTATCTCTTCTAGTTTAGGAGATATTCGCGTTTAAAGATTTGCATACAAAATATGCCTAAAAAAAATTTTTTTTGATGCCAACTTTGGGGGGTCTATCTCTTCTAGTTTAGGAGATATTCGCGTTTAAAGATTTGCATACAAAATATGCCTAAAAAAAATTTTTTTTTGATGCCAACTTTGGGGGGTCTATCTCTTCTAGTTTAGGAGATATTCGCGTTTAAAGATTTGCATACAAAATATGCCTAAAAAAAATTTTTTTTGATGCCAACTTTGGGGGGTCTATCTCTTCTAGTTTAGGAGATATTCGCGTTTAAAGATTTGCATAAAAAATATGCCTAAAAAAAATTTTTTTTGATGCCAACTTTGGGGGGTCTATCTCTTCTAGTTTAGGAGATATTCGCGTTTAAAGATTTGCATACAAAATATGCCTAAAAAAATTTTTTTTGATGCCAACTTTGGGGGGTCTATCTCTTCTAGTTTAGGAGATATTCGCGTTTAAAGATTTGCATACAAAATATGCCTAAAAAAAATTTTTTTGATGCCAACTTTGGGGGGTCTATCTCTTCTAGTTTAGGAGATATTCGCGTTTAAAGATTTGCATACAAAATATGCCTAAAAAAATTTTTTTTTGATGCCAACTTTGGGGGGTCTATCTCTTCTAGTTTAGGAGATATTCGCGTTTAAAGATTTGCATACAAAATATGCCTAAAAAAAATTTTTTTTGATGCGAACTTTGGGGGGTCTATCTCTTCTAGTTTAGGAGATATTCGCGTT